>NC_053401.1:11655160-11955160 GCF_016859285.1 Xiphias gladius
AGGTACAAAGTCACCTAAATATGCTCAGTTAAATGTGCCCAGGTGGAATGTAAACTGACCAAATGTTAAAAGACCAGTAAAGACCTACCTGGCACCAATTCACCAGGGAAAATTCCTGGTAATGTAAACAGGGTGGGGACTCAGCCTTAGACACCAGCCAAATGGCAGTAAATTTTGCTTTGTCTGGTAAGCTTGTTGATTCTCACAGCCACTTTGGCAGACGGCCAACCATCACTCAGACTCGTTTGTGTTCAAAAATTCAAATTGGTGGGTAAAACAATGAAGGAGACTGGTGACTTCAATAATCCACCTGCTTTGTATTCGGTACACAGAAATAATCCCCCCCCGCTCTGGCCCTTCCCAGGTGAAGCTGAATAGGATGTCAGCCAGCCTGCGCAATGCCAGGAGCCAGATCTCGACTCTGCATGGTCGTCTGGAGGGGCTCAACCTGCTCAACACGGACAACGTGCAGGCTATGGTGGACAGGCGGGTGGAGAACATCACTGGAGTGGTCAACAAGCTCAGGTCCACCTGCACCACGGAGTGTGCATTACAGAATACCCCTCAGTGTAAGCCTGCTTTTAGTAAGATTAGTTTAGAAACATTCTTTACTTTGTTTTTCGAATGCTCCAGTACTTCTCTCCCATATTTTATTTTCTATTCTATCTTACCTTGTCCTTCAAAAGCCCTCTCTATCTTCTCAGCTATTTATTATGTATGTGTTCTTTTAAGACCCAAAACCCCTTTGTCTGCTTTTTCTATTGTGTTATATTCTATTCTGTGTTATATTTATTCTATCTTTCCTATTTCAAAGATGTCTCTCTTCTTCTCTCCTCCTTTCATGCATTATTTGTAATCTCTGCGCATGATCAAGAAGCCTGTTCTCTATTCTTTTCAATTCCCACAAATTAACCACAGATGTTGTTATGTTAATGAAACTCCGGCAAACACCAAACACATCCAGCAGTTTGGAATGCTGTGAGGTGGATTTTCTGGCATAGGCTCTATCCAATCATGCCAAAGTGGACATGGCGACTTGTAATCACTACAAACAACCCAACCCTGGGTGGTCACCTTCACCCAATGAGGCCTGTCTTTCTGGGAAATGGGAAATGAAATTTTACAAGCTGACAATGACCTTCTCGACAACACACAATGGTTTGTTGCGAAATACCTTCTCCGTGACTAATAAGAATAACATTACGTAATTTGGGGAGATTTATATAATCAGGAGAAAAGGAATTTTCCATCACTTCTAAAAAAAAGATTCTGTAGTGAGGGTACCATACCTTCAAAAGCTTCCAAAGTCCACAAAATTACTGCAATAAAGCCTGTCTTCTCACTGTAGCCACAGCAAAAATTACCACAGCAAAATAGCTTAAGGTTGAGGTCATTGTGTACATGAGTGAAGCAATATGACAACTAGGGTCAAAGTGAGAATTCAAACTACCTCTTATGTAACTAATTCAAGTGCTTTGACATTGCACTACTACTCTCCATATGTAGAAACTCAAAAAGGAGAGGGAGAAAAGAGAGAGACAGATACTTGGCGCCTATAGCCCTACACAGTGTGAACATTGAAAAAATGAGCTCAAAGGGGAGTGGAATCTCATGATGGAAACCGTGCAAAAACTTATCAGCAGGGATTGCAAACTAGCTAAGCATAGCAGACATCCCACTTTATATTGATGTAAAAGCTTATTTGGATGAGGGCACAGTTGAAATGCGGGCCACTTTTCAGACTGAAACGGAATAATATCCTGATACTGCATGAGTGAATGTGACACTATATTGAGGCTTTTATGTGGAAAACGGATGTGAGCTTATTTCTAAGTAGATTAGCTGGGACAGTGGTGTGAAGGGAATACTAGCTTTTTCACTTCTGTGTTTTTTTTTCTCCCCTAAACTTGCCACTTTCTCCTTCAGACTTTCCTTCAGTTCCTGGTCCTTCTCTCGCATACATTTATCCTAAGCACATCGGTACTACATCTTCCCATTTCACTTCTTTTCTTCTCTGTTCCATGCTATTTTTAATTTATCTTCTCTTGCCCTAACTTTCCCTGTCTCTCTCTCTCTTTAATCCCCTTTCCCTGAGCCTTCCCTCCTCCTCTCCCCCTACCCCTCGCTCTTGCTCTGGAGGTCATGCTCTTGAGTGCTCGTTCCTGCATAAAAACAAGTAACTCTCATTATCTCTTGCCAACAACACAAGAAGTAATGTAGACAGCTTTTCCAACATTAGTCACGGATGGCATGCAGGGTCAGTAACACTTGTCTTTGTACATCAATCTGTCATGTTAAGCTCAAGAACTGGCAAATTAATTTTAAGTGAATCCAAAAGAAGTAGACACAAGACAGCTGTTGTTACATGAAAGTAAATCAAAGTCTAAAGATAAGAACTCTGTAGTTTCACAGCATTGGTATGGTAATGCTGTTGTTTTACTCAAGTGATTCTTCTGAATAAAAAACATTAAAAACTGATATAACTGAAAATGTTTTCCTTGTATAGCGATTCAGCCCCATTGTAGCACACAATGCGAGTTTTCTTAATTCTTCATCTCTCAAAAACCAATACCAGATGCTGAATTAATATGCCCTGTACTTGCTGTTAATACTACATAGTGAAAAAGGCCTTGAGTGAAAAATGTTTTCCGGTTGTTTATCACAATGTCAAAAGTGCTTAGTCAAGCAAAACATGGCTAAATGCTTCCCCTGACTCCTTAATAAACTATCCAGCTGCCAGATTGTAGCTCAATCATTAAATAATTGTTAAATAGATATTTGCACAAACAAAATCTAAATTCTGTTTTCATCCATTCAGACAGGCGAGCAGGCATAACATTTTTAGGGGACGTCATATGAGACGGATGTGTGTTTAAATCTAGATAGGAGCTGTGCTGATGGATCATAGGCAAGCAAATGTTAACTACTCACACATGCGCAAGGACTCAGAAACCAGCGACACTGGTAGAGCTCATTAAGCTACACTACAGTTCAAACAACATTTACGCTCAGTGGGTTTAGAAAAGGCATCTAAGGACACTAAAAAAAATACATTTTTCTAATTTGCCACCCCTTTATCCAAACTATTTTGTTCTAAGCTAAAAAATACAAAAGTTGATGAGGAACACATGGCAAATAAAAACACCAGCACATAGTACCCAGGAATTTTAGGCCAAGTGGGATTGCAAATTCAACATTGAACAGGACTAACAATACATTTATCAAGATGCTTTTATCACTCACAGCTCACTGCTCTTCTAAGAATTTATTTCACCCTCTTTGCCAACTCCCATCACTGCTGCAAGCACTAATCTTCACTTTCACTCTTGCAAGACGTATTGGGGCCTTGAGGTGAATGGACAGCAATTCAAGTTACTGTTCAGCTACATTAACTCAATTATAGACAAAGAGAATGGATGCGTAGTCCGCTACATTGTCAAGAATTACTTGTCTGCGATGCGGAGACGCAACTTCCTAAAGGAAGGGTGTTGTTTTTTGATGATGACAGTAGCATTCGATTTAAGTTGTTTTTGTGGGTAAAGATTACACTATCACTTTGGATAAATATTTCCTTCCATTACAGGCGCTAATTTTATGAGTACTGGTTGTCGAAGGGCATACTTCCTTGATAACACGGTTGTTTTCCTTTTGTGCCAATCATTTATCTGTCAAAAGTCCAACAAGCAATGTGATATTCAAGCAGTCAGCTGGTAAAGAAGTCATCTACAAAAGCATGTCAATCAATCCGTCATGGAGATTATTATAAGTTATGGAAGTTAATAAAAAAGCAGGCAGGCAAAGCAATCGGCTAGCCGATTCAACTCAACCACCAACAGGCAGACGGCCGATCAACAGTCATTAGGACATCAATAAGTGGCTGATATTAGAGATTTTTAGGTCAGGCACAGTGCCAGAGGCAGTGAGATCATGTGGCTCTTATCTGTATAGGGACACTGGCAGCCTGGTCAGACAGATGGGGACAAATGAGAGAGGGAGATGTGAAATGGAGAAACTACATTCACACACTTAAAGTGAAGGAGACTGAAAAAATGTACAGGTCAGTACTTCAAATGCCAAGTGCAGACAGAGCTGTCAACGTGACAAGGATAAATTTCAAACTCACACGCGACTCCCAGACCTCTTTCCATATGGAGTGATCAACCATCTGCAGCCATTTTGTGACAGGAAAATACAGTAGATGGTTATAGTGTCAAAGTAACCAAATACATAAATGGTGCTTTTATTTTTCGCACAATGTACTTGTTACAAATACCTACTCCTCATTTAATCGTGAGGGAAGAAAACTAAAGTCTAACCTTGCACTAATGCTACCAGGAAGTACTGCTCTCCACTCCACAAACACTATTCGGTCTAGACTTCTCCCTATACCTCAAGAAACCTGATTTTGGCCCTCTGTTCTCCTTATACCCACCCCTTCCTCTCAATATAATCTACTAAACCACTAAGCAGATTTAACAGTATGACAAAACTGTATCAGCAATGGAGAGCGTCAAAATCAGGAGGGGTCCACATGCTGCCTGCCCAATGTCAGGATGATTTAGGCCCCAGGTGCCGAATGTGCAGGGAGGGGGTACGCCTCTCTAATCCAGTTTTACACTTTCCCACGTTTTGACAAGTCTGTTCCTTTCAGTTCCCAAATGCTAACTGACAGGGGCTTTTGGACTTTGGTTTTGGGTTGGGTCAGTGGCCTGCAGTGCAGCACAGGGAACAGGAGCAAGAGGTACAGGAATAAGTGGGAAGGTATAAAAAGAAATGGGGCAAGAGATCTCAGAAAGTAGTGGAGTTGTATGAAATGTGCCTGTGGTGCAGCACAAGGGAAGGTAACCAACTTTTATCCTCTTACAGTGGACTTTCCTTTCACTAACTTTCTTTCATGTTGGAGTCCTCTCGTTCTCAATATGATTTTCAGATAATGGACACCATGCTGAGAAACAAAGGAATAGACTGGGATTTATTGAAATTATTACTGCTAGACAATATTCAGTAATATAAATGTTTTATGCTTCACGACATGCTGAAATTTAGTTGGATTCACACAAGGAATTGTTTTGTTAAGTCAAGGGGAACAGCCTGGTAGCAAAAGACATCTCATTCTCTTTTCCTTTTTTCTGTCTTCCCCAGCCTCAGGGGCTGTTTCTATTACAGTGTCTTGGTTGGGCAGAGAAAAGTGCCATAGAAAAGTGAAAAGATTATCGAATGTCTGTAACATCCTCTTAAAACTGCCCTCTCCACTTTTCTCTTTCTCCCTGTCTTCAAGCAGTCATCTTGGTCCCTCGGGACTGTTCAGACTACAATGTGCTGGAGATGAGGAAGAATGGAGTGTATCGTGTGACCCCTGATCCCCGCAATGGGACATTTGAGGTCTTCTGTGACATGGAGTCCTTTGGAGGTGGCTGGACTGTGATACAGCAACGGCTCAATGGGTCTGTTAGCTTCAACCGAACCTGGGCTGAGTATAAGAAGGGCTTTGGCAACCCCAGGTATTGGACTTCAATCCTTCCTAGGTCACTCTCAAAAATGTGATAGGGCTTTAGTCATCGTCAGCAGGGGACGGGGGGGGTCTATTGGAACCAAAGCCTACATTCAAGTCAATTTTTTTTATAGAGCCCAAAATCAAAACACAAATTTTACGATAAGAGCTTCTCTCCTTGGAACATTGATTTAGACTAAGCACTACAATTTTTAGATGACATTTCTGTAAACTCTAGGATGTTACTTTTACAGACAACTAGTAACAAACAGCTGGTGTTGTTAGGTCTTATTTTTTTTTTTTTTTTTTAAAAGGTTTGTTATATTGTATGGTTAATAAAAGATTTGGTTGGGGGATTTGTGGATTTGCAAATCACTGACAGTCAAAGTGTAGCTGCAAAAAAAAAAAAAAAAAAAAAAAAAAATCAAGATTTTCTGCCATCTGTATGCAGGACAAGAGGCTCAGATACGACATGGGTAACAGAGGATGGAAATTAATTATGACTACAAATCAAAGACTTTCTTGCATGGTGACCGTAGAGCCACTACCCCATATAAAGGGAAGTTGATGTTGTCTGGCACTGGAAAACCTTTAAAGGTGTTGGGGAAAAACAGCACTTAAGCAGGAGTCAGTGCAAAAAACATCCATTTATTAACAAAAACATTGGTGAAACACAGGCAAACCAAGGGAAGTTAAACAAAAAGCACTTAAAGGTTACGATGGGAAAAAAATAAACCATCTGTGGCCTTCCACCAAACTGCCAAACACTTTACTACAGGCAAGTGACTGGCCTTCTACCTTCTCCTAGCTAGAACCTACCATTTCCTCGGTAATCATGGGGGTGTGCTAGAAATGATAGAAAGCTTTCAGAGAATACGGAATAATAAACAAACCATTAATTGAAGATTCCTCTGTAACTGCTAACAATTATAACTTATTTATAGGCAGCCATGCACACCCATGAAGGCGACAACTTTAACATAAACTAATTTGCTACAGAACAGTTGTACCCCTCCTCCAACAACTTGAGAGGGCCCAGTCACTCACTCTTTAGAGGGCCTAACAATGCACACCTGTTCTCCATATCACTGATTGGTCACCACCTGTTTTCACCATCACTGACGGATTATCACGTTTAAAACAACAAAACCAACATACAGCATCTCAAATTTAACAGATCATAAACCTTTGGACTAAAATACATGATTTAATACAAAACAAAAGTTCAAATTTGGAGCAGTCTTTTCACAATGAATATAAGTTGTTTTAATACAGTACTTCTATTATAACTTGAATTCAAATTTCAGATCATTTTTCTACTTTCCGCTCTGTAGGAATACGTTTTATATGGGGAATAGCCATGGTTACCTCACTTACAGATGTAGTATTACCTCCTACTGAAAAAGTAATGTCTTCTCTCAGCCTTATTCTACTGTCAGACTACTCTCCCTTTGAATCTCCTCCTACCCTCTCTTCCCCTGTGGCGATACGTAAATTCAGTTTGAGTAACTCAAGTTTACAAGCATATGAGCTTGTTTATAAACTATCCCTCATTTTGTTCAGTTCTATCCCCTGATTCTTTTACCTTCTACTATCCTGCAGAGGGGAGTTCTGGTTGGGCAATGACCATATCCACTTGCTGACAAAAGCCAAAGACATGATTCTGCGTATTGAGCTGGAAGACTTTGAGGGTGTTCGGGAATATGCAAAGTACGACCAGTTCTATGTGGCCAATGAGTTCCTGCGCTACCGGCTGTCTGTCAGTGGATACAGGTACAATATTAGATGCCGTGCATGTATGCATGTGTGATCAAATATTCATAAGGGACGACAACATCTAATATATATTGTCATGTCATTGTAGTGGGACTGCTGGGAACGCCATCAGTTTCAACAAGCACTTCAACCATGACCAGAAGTTCTTCTCCACGCCTGACCGTGACAACGACATGTACCCCTCCGGAAACTGCGGTACCTACTATAGCTCTGGCTGGTGGTTTGATGCCTGCATGTCCGCCAACCTAAACGGGAAGTACTATCACAAGAGGTACAAAGGGGTCAGGAACGGGATCTTCTGGGGAACATGGCACAACATGTCAACAGAGTCCTACCCTACCAACTACAGGCAGGCCTTCAAAACTGTCAAGATGATGATACGGCCCAAGAACTATGCTCCTTAAGAGGAAAGGTAAATATTCATGAGTATAGTCTGATGGACAGACACAATCAAAGACAAAGAAAATGGAAGAACAAATAGACTCAGAAACTCATACACATGCGCATAGTCATGTATTTGCACACATTTATACATGCATACGTGCACAATGAAAAAGAATATAAGCCCTATTGCCCTATAAAAGTTTGGATGCAGTAATAACAAAAAGAATTGTGAAAGTAAATAACCGTGCTATTACTTTTTTTCTACTGTAGTGAGTGTGACCTTCAAAATGATGGATTAAAATTATAGTAATAAAGGACAATGGACTATGAACGATGATGGACTAATAAAAACTAAAAAAAAAACAACACACGTGCAGTGTAAAGGAAATCCTCCTACAGTGGCCATAATATTATACGGAGGGTTACCATCAGAAATTTTTCACTCTCTCCAATTTCTGTCCTGATGCCCCCTGCTACAATCAGGACACAGCACAGCACACAGTAGTAGTAAAAACTAATGAGCTATCGTTTTTCTCCACTCCAACTGGTTTCATAATTAAAAGCAGCAACTCAAGTAAGCTATATGAAAGTTGATGATACAGTTTTGGGTGACCAGAGTCAAACTGTTTAAAAAAAAGCAACAAAAAAAAATCTATAGGCAATGATACACAGCACTCTTTAGGCAGCAGTGACCAAGTAATAGCTTCTGTGTTGTTTATTTAATTACACTGGGACACGGTAACGTATCATCATTCTGTACAATATAAAACATCCCAGTACAAATATGTAGCCTGAGTTAAATTTTTATCGGGTCATTCCCTAGTACATTCTGCATTATGGATGTTTCAGTAAATTCTACGTGACAGCCGCTACAGAGCAGGACACTGCTGCAAGAAAAAACTGTTCAAATCGTTTTTTACCCATAGCTCTGGGAGCACTGAACTACTGCGCATCTCTTGATACAATAGACCAGTATTCATTACAAAAAAAAAAAAAAAAAATCCTCCCTGACCCACTGCTTGTACAATACCGCTGCCTAATGTTAGAAAACTGTATAGCATCATTTAATCCATTTTTTTACACACTGTGAATGGGAAGGAAAGAAATGTTTATCTTTAAGGATGTGTACAGTATTTATTTTATTTCATGAGGTTATGGTAGCTTTTATATAATACATAGGTCGTAAAGTACAAGGTCTAATGATTGTGGAGATTTGAGCAGTGACAAAGACTGCATAATTGTTACCATTCATAGTAATGTGTGTAGTAGTGTGTATTTGGAGCTTTGTGTGTGTCCAATATTGATCTTTTCTATCATTCATATTCAACTGTCATGCCAAAAGATATGCACTTTTCATATCAAAAAAAGAATAAAGGTCTAACTACATGGCTGTGTACTTTACAGTGTTTGGCAGTCCTAAATAATATTGATGCCTACTTTCAAGGCAGCTTCTGTATTGGAATTGGAATTCAATGAATGTATACAAAAATGTATACAATTTTAGCACGACTGTCCATGGGTATAAACTCTGAAATGGAGGGATGAGGTACTGCCTGTCCATTATAAATGGGTTAATGAGGTGTTTATTCAATAAAGCAACTCAAAAAAAAGAATGAATTCATATCAGCTTCACAGAAAATAAATGATCAAACTGTGGGCGTGTGAGTTTAATGTCTGTTTACTGTATGTGACGATCAAGTTAATAAAAAAGTATTGTGCTCATCCATGTGATGATTTTAAGTTCCAAGTATTCACTTTTGTTCAAACATTAAAAAACATTTAAAGTTTCATGGTAAACATTGTAAGGCACAGAAATCAATTTCCAGTACCAAGGTCTATTCTAAACAACAATTTAGCTAGAAAATAAAATTGTGAAGGATTTTTCCTTAAATACACTAGCAATGGTTGTTTGAACCATTGCTAGTGTATTTAACCAAGAGATGCATTAGATTCCTAGTGCACTGTATAATCTTTTGGAAGCATTCATAATCTTTTCTTGTACGATTTATGTAATTAGGGTAAATACGGTCAATGCAACTGCAAAATGTGGCGTTTGTCTTCTATTTGAAACCTCAGAAATGCCATTCACACAAAATATGACGTTTAGCAACATTTATGAGTCTTACCTCATCTAGGCACTGGAAAGCAGTACTAGCAGAAACATCAGTACTCGCAGAGGTCTTTTCTTCTGGGAGCGAAGCATCAGGTGCAAGGGCCAATAAAGGGGCTTCCTCCTCTGTTCTCTCCTCCTCCTCCTCATTTTCTTCCAACTCCACTTCTCCTTTACTGGGAGGCCTGCTATCCTGCTGCTCAGATAGATTCACTAATGACCCACCAAGTTATTGATAGGTATACATAGACAGGTAGATGATTGGAGGAAGGGAGATAGCAAGGATAGAAAGAACAATGCAGTTATTAAACAGGATGCATGGTAGGAGGATACTACACAAACATCAGCAATAGCAATAGGCTATGTGGGATGGATATCTGAAGATATACATGTAGATACTCTCTCTGAAGAGAAACAAATCCATTCCAAACGTTTGTAGTCTTAGTTTGTAGGCTACCTGTCCAAACCGGAAATACTAGCAAGTGCACACTGGTGCGGCAGAGTACTGGTACAGTTTCAGTATTTACAGTTGACTTTGAGGGACTGTAGTCTCTTTCCAAAACCAATAAATAGTAAATAATAATGATAATAATATGCTTGAATAAAGGCAGAGAACACAGAGGTCGAATCAGTTAAATATTGTGAAAATTGCGCTTTTATTCTGAAAATTCGAGTCGGAAGTCTTTGTATGACGGAAATCAAAATAAAGATAAGTTTTGTTTTTGTGACAATTCACCTCACAAACCCATTTTTGGTGGCATATTAATGACTATAGAAGAATAAAAGTCTTATAAAAACTAAAGTTCTTGCGACTTACATTATAATATATGCAATTGTTAAAAGTGAAGCGGTTTATCATCGTTAATAGTTGCACATGTAAATCACTGATGGAGCCCTTCTTGGACGTATGCATGGCAAAAAAACCCCACTTTTCTTATAAAATATCTCCAAATGGATGAAATGTGTGGTCAAACCGCTAAACATTATGCTTTGCCCACTTAAAACCTTTATAAAAGCTAACGAGTTAGCTATAAGTAACGTTAGTCGGCTTAATATTTATCTTGGTGTTGGCTAAACAAAGTAAAACAAATTCCTGCAAAATTCTTACTTTTGAGTATCTTGAGTTTCCGCGCACGTCTTCAAGACTCCGTCCCTTCGTCCCACAAAGCTACAAGACCATATGCCATGTCGTTTAATTACAGTTGATGTTAGCAAAACCCAATCACAGATTTATTTCTGGTTGGTTGAATGGCGTGTTGAGGTTACCATAACAACCACGCAATACGTCCCCGAGAACACTTCCCCAGCTTGCGAAATTTCTTCGCATCCGTTGTTTATATTTAGGCCATATTTATGTTTTGCTCCTTAAAGTTGCGCGTGGATAACATTCAAAGGTGTAAAAGATTTTTAAAAGTGTACTCTTCTCAATCCAAAATCTAATTTTACACTTGCAGCGACTGCACAGCAGATGGCGGTAAATAATAATTTACTGTTGACTTCCAGCACACAATCGTCATATATCATGCACTGGCCACACAGCGCAGCATCAAAGGCCAGCTGGTCGAATACGTTGAATGACTGAGCAATGGAAGCACTGACGTGTAAATGAACCGTCTGACCTGAATCCAAGGTGAAAGTGATAGTGAAGATGCAATCCTGCTGTTCCCCTGTTAGCTTATTTCCCACAGTGCACTCTGGGGTTGCCCATTAGCCCCCCCGCAACAGCTGCAGGGGTGTGTTATTTCAGCAGTGTATGTGTTAGCATGCCAACAGGGGTGTGCATACTATGTCTATGAAAGATACAGAGATCCTTTTAGGTTATTCCATCAACTTTAATAAGTAAAGTAGGACATAGACATGATATAACGCCTAAAAAAAATGCTGGGTGCCACCAAGCAAGAAGCACCTTTAGCCCACTCTGCTAATGGTATTGTCAGTCTTGAGTCTTTTGTCAGTTATGAATTGTGGGAAACGGCCTTTGACTGTGTATGTGATGTCAGGCACAGACAACACACACATATGGAAACAAACCCTAACTTTCTGTATTAATGCTTGCATGCACACATTCACAAGACCTTTCGGAGTTTAACTGGCATCATTACCGTAACGACTTTGTCTGTTATTCAGCTTCAATCCACTTTAACCATATCCGACCAACTGACAGTACACTCCCTTGTAATTTGCTTGTTTGGCGAAGGAGATATACTATTTTTGTGCACAAAGTCAACAGCTGAATGTATTAATTTTTCCAGCGGTTGCAGTTTGGCAGTTTGGCTTGACTTTCACTATAATTCAAGAAATTGGTGAAACATTGGAGACAGCATCAGCTCTCACTCACAACATTATAATGGTAGATCCAAATTTCATGCTGTTTTTCCATTGTTACCGGGTATGACTGAAAGAGGGGCAAGCCGAAGGGGAATGAAAGAACAAATTTGACTTCTGGCTCTCCAATTAATCCTGTCAATGATGTAGACCTAATTTTACCACCCCCTTGTTAAACTCAAACAAATCACCCAGCACTTTTATTAACTTTATCAATGCTTTTGGCAAAAGCCAGGTTTCCAAATAAACCTTGAACCCACCCCCCAAAAGTCTGGATATGCTAACTTCTAAATCATACGTTTATCTTTTGGTGAAAATATGCCCCTGATGTGTTCTTAATATTATCATTTTTGGCTAAATAAAACATAAGCCCAAGCTTTATAGCTTTTGGGAGTGCAACTTAGACTTGCAAAAGTATGTGTGAATAATAGAAGGAAGCTGAAAATTAAAATAAAGTGTGCTTGCTTCGGGTTATTTTTTGCGGTTGCTGAGTCAGTCATTGACAGAGTGCATTGACTGTACCATACTATAGTCCCAAAGTGGTGTTATACCCTTTCATCCCAGTAAATGATAATGCCTGTTGAATCAGTCACCAGGGCAGTTAGCATGGCTGAAACCTGGGATTAGAAAGATGTGAAAAGTTGATATCAGTGGTTATAATCCAATAATTGAGATTGTATATTTTCATTTTAGTTTAACTATGACTTGATTTATAGCTTTGCTTTTATGGTGATATAATTTATGCAATATATTTCCACATGTGATGAGGCGTAACCTGTTGTGTTCAGAATTCATCAGTTGGTGGAAACAGTGCAGAGATGTTGAACTTCCTGTATATGGTGAAACAGTGAGTGAAAACGAGTATTCAAAATATGGATATCCACCTTCTAAGAATGTGAAATGGACTCTGAAAAAATGATTGCTGATAGCAACAGAAAACACAGTATTGATTATAACCCAGCTACTATCATATATGTTATAGCAACTATTAATCACTATAAGGGTATAGATTTTAGGGGTAGCAATACTGTGCTGCTACAGTGGTTTTGTGAAGTCTGTGTAAAAGCAGGTCGACTACCACAGTTTCACAGTGTGTGTGTGTGTGTGTGTGTGTGTGTGTGTGTGTGTGTGTGTGTGTGTGTGTGTGTGTGTGTGTGTGTGTATCTGCGTGTTAGCTCACTAGCTTCTGCATAAGCCAGACCTTTGGAAAAAGTTATTGTACCTCCAGAGTGCAGTATCCAGATCACTGTTTTACTGCTTTATTGTAGTCACAACAAACGAAACTTGGGGATTGGGGGTATTTTGCAACCCCGTACACCCCCAGGTTCCTTTCTTTCATGTGTGATTGGGTGTTGGGACACTGTTTTAAGTGTCCTAATTATCAAACACTCACACTCACTCACAGACACACACACGCACACACACACACACACACACACACACACACACACGCACAATGAGCAGTGTTATTTTTCCATACACGTAATCTGCTGGTACAATTTCTCTTGTCAATGACTCGGTCCTTCAGACAAAACATCTGGAGACAGTATATAAACAGATGTTTAAAGTCTCTTAAAACCTTGAAACCAGCTTTTATGGATGCTCGAACCGAATCATCTGTGCAAGTGACTGTCTTTGAGAGATCCTTTCGTTATATTCAAAGATAGACTGGGTTATAACAATAAATGAGACAGCGTGAAATGTTATGATTACTATTAATTTGTTTCAACAGAGGGATAGAAACAAGAACCTTAATCCAACTCCTCATTGTCCTCAACGTTTGATTAAATTTCATACTGCTGTGCAAATATTTCGTAGTTTCGTGGACTACCTAAAACATAAATGACTGAGAAATTGTGAGGTGCTTTTGGCAAACTCTGGGTCTGATGTCATTCTTCAGTGTGAGTCCAGTGCATTATTTCACAGTGTCTCAGTGGGCAGACTGGAGGCCCGTGGCCCTTTTACTGTAAAGCAGACTGTAAGACCCCCCTACAGCTTGAACTCCAAAAATCAGTAGACAGCCGTGTCATTGTTTTCAGTATCTACATGTATGCCTCCAAAAAATGTCAACTAAAACCATATGTGTGAGCCAGTAACAGCTGTGCACTGTTTCCGAAGAGTATCTCAACTCATTTGGATCAAATGCGGATCTTTGAAGAGTGTCTCACTCATCAATAACTTGAGCAGAAGTTGTTTGTATTCAATATGTTAGGAAGTGATAAATGTTTTAGGCACTGGGATACAAAGTCGCAGGATCTTGAATCCAACGAATGATGTAGAATAGAAGGTATTTTAGGCAGAGGAATATACTGTGTTGCACTCTAATATATCATATTAGACTGTAGAGCACGTTGTCATTTTGCTGTCTTTAATTTTGAATACATAATAAGTGCCTATTTTGTTTTGCATCATATCAAACAGATACACAGTTGTATCATATACCACGCAGGATGTTTCAAAACATGTGAGTTAATCACACTTTCAACCTGCTAGACTGTTTTACTTGTTTTTTATAGGATGATTTTCCTTTCAGTGCTATGAAAACTACACCTGATCTAAATATGTGTGTCTGTATGTGTCTGTTTGTGTGCTTTTAAAAAAATGTGTTTTTAGGTGCACATTCCTTGGCTGACAATAGATATTTGATGTTTTCATACCTTCATCTCAAGGGTATGTACCAAATCCAAATATATTAATTTTATTCCATTGTATGGTCATTTTTATGCTATTTTTGCAGTCTGTAGCGGTGTGCTAAAAGAAATATGAGAGTGAAGAGGTACAACATACAATCAAGATCCAGAAGTACGTAAATGTTGATAAAGTTTCACTAAAGAACTTTTTTGTTTGTGCAGTGAGTGGACACATAAGGATTCACAATGGTATCAGTTTTACTAGGCATATTTGTCCTGATGTGGAGACCAAATAAATTTAAAGGCCTATTCTCTTCTTTCTAACTTTGATGTGGTCTTTGCTGTTATTTTACGGAGCTTCAGCATTTTCCTTACAAGGCCTTATACATTTCTGAGGGAAGGTACATGTGGTGCTGCTCATATAACATGTAACTGTAACTGTGGCTAGCCTTTGCACCAGACTGATGTTCAATAAAATGAAATAAAATTGCCAACTACTGCATCGATACATGCTAGGAATAACCTGAAATGAAGTGGACGTTTACTTCAGCTTTTTCAGCTGGGGTTTTATTAAGCACTTTTAGCCTAAGGGCCACTTTACTGTTGTTTGATGTTGTAGATTGTTAGTATTATCTTTACGCTATGTTTTTAACATCAGTAATTTTGTGTTTTGGATTTCTATCATGTCCCCAAAAATGGATGTTTCTGCTGCCAAACAAATTTCTCTCTCTGAGATAATCAAGTTTACCCCGACTTTTTACACTTGAAACAATGACTGTGTTTATACTCAGTCTATATAAATGTTAATTCCTTTAAAAAAAAAATTAATGGGGAGAAAGATCTTTAAAAGATAACTACAAATAATTTGTGGAGAAAAAAATGCCAGCCTAACTCTAAATGCTAAATGAAAGTCTGAATCAACTTTAGTAAATGCTTTTCACCTTGAATGCCCAGTCTAATTATACTTTACTGGAACCTCCTGAATCACTGTCTTTGTTCACTCTCATGATTTTGGATTGTAACCAGTAAAACAAAGTAGAGCCATGAGTGGCAAAGAAAGTGGATTTCATCCCAGGGTAAAAAAAAAAACACAGTTATAAATCCTTGCTTGTATCTTGAATAGATTGAAAAGTGGTGGCTGAGCGAATTTGTTAATTGCAGGCATGTGACCCTCCATGACCTCTGAGGTGGAATTTGTCCAAGGACACCCTGCAAATGTCCAGGGGGATTAGACTGAGTATTACCACCACCTTCTTGTTTCCATTGAGGAAAGGTTCTGTATCTTTTTTACTGCCCTGCACAAAACTTTCATCACATTCCATGGTCAAGGATTGGGGGAAATAAGAGCAACAAAAAGAGGTCACACAGGTCACATTAGCTTATTTAAGAGAGGTTGAATGTTGAATCCAAATAAACAGACCGGGTCAGGTTGGCTTATCCCTCACAGGTGATGACTCAGTTTGACTTGATTCTCACGCAGACAGACTCAAGTTTACATAAACAACTTTCAGTTTGGTTTAGACTTCACCAAAGTCAATCTGGGGGCCACTGTGGACACTTTTTTCAGAGGAGATTGACTTCCCTCACATCTTGTCCATATCACATCACATTATTCAAACTAGCATCCTACCAGAATATTACTGGACATATCTAAAGGGCCACTAACGATACAGCCATAAAACCTGAGGTTTGAAGCTCACATCAGACCTTTATTGCATCTCATCTTCTATGGTTTTCCTCTCAGCTGCCATGCGCTGCTGGACACAGTCTAGTAGTAAAAACAGTTTTTAAAAAAATGAATAAAAACGTTATACAAATAGAATGTGTGCTAAAGGCACATATACATTGTGGTGGAAAGTTAAGTACATTTACTAAGTACTGTACTTAGTATATCCATTTTGTGCTATTTCTTCTCTACTAAATTTCAGAAGCAAATATTGTACTCTTTACTCCACTGCATTTATTTGACAATTATACTTTTCAGAATATTATTTTAAATTAAAAACATATACTAAGTTTATAGAATAATACGCATTGTTAAAGGTACTATTGGTAAGTTTTCTCTGCTGCTGAATGTGGTTTCTTGCTGGGAGCCGGGGGTGTGATGGTCACTTACCTAGAGCTTCATCATTGCATTTATAAGACAAGAGATTATAATACACCCTCTGAGCAGATCTACTTCTTCAGGGCAGACTGGACACTATAGTGACTTGCTAGGCCTGGCCAGTGCTAGCTGGTTAGCATGCTAAGTTCAGTAGAAGAAAAGAATTGATAGAAATAGAACCAAAACAAGAGTTAATATTGGCATTACTTTCCACCGCTGGAGACAGCTCTTGGCGAATAAAGGAACGTACTTTGATGCTGAACTTGCAATGTTTCTTCTAGACTGGTAAGTAAACACGCGTTAATGCTAACAATGCATTTGCATAGCAAAACTTACATATAGCTCCTTTAAAGATGAAACCAGTTGTCCCCAAGCCTTTTGGCATGTGACATTTAGATAAAAATTTTCCAATGTCCTTATGACTATACAAAAAGCAAAATTAGAGAAAAGTCCCAAAATCAATGCAAATTAAACTAATTAAAATAGAAATGCCCATTAAACATCTCACAACCCCTCAGATTTATCTTGTGACTGTTTGCAGGAGGCCTCACCCCTACTATAGGCTGGGAGCCACAGGACTTAAGTATTTTTACATGATTCTATTGGTATCACTTAAATATAGAACACTTCCAACCATGTGTATGTGTCACTGCCTTTTCATATCTTTACCTACAGCACAATACATGAATTAATAGACTACACAACAGAGAGAAAAAAGCTATTGGAAAACAGAGACATGCATGCATGTTCACCACAGAGGCGATTTAATCACCTACAAAACATCTGTAGCTGACCCATCCCTGAGGGTATTAACCTATTTTATTGGTAACACTGGAATGTCTAGTGAGAGGAGAAAAGAAAGAAAGAAAGATACACCATATGATGTCTGTCTGTGTAATGTAACTTGATTTTTCTGAGAGTTGCAAATTGCCTGTTGAGAAGGATGGAAACTATTAACGTCATCTGTTCACCAGATCCAGAGGATAGCCTCCCATTTACATACATGCTGGCTTTGTGAGCGAGTGTGTGTGTGTGTGTGTGTGTGTGTGTGTGTGTGTGTGTGTGTGTGTGTGTGTGTGTGTGTGTGTGCGTGTGTGCCTGTGTGTGTGTGTGCCTGTGTGTGTGTGTGTGTGTGTTTGTTTAAATGTGTTCGCTCCCCACAGATCCAGGGAGGGATCCTCCAGGGCCGCCTGGCTTCCTTCCCTTTCATCCCAGCCACAGTCATCCACAGCAAGCCACATCCTTGCAAATGCTGACCTCAAAGGTTAAGATGGTTAGGACTACAGAACATCCAGCAAACAAATCGTCTTCCACTTTCTTCGTTTAATTTTCTTCTTGTGCTTGTATTTTGATCCATTTCAACCATATATTCTATCTTTTTGCTATTTCTTATATTTTATCTTCTATCCTATATTTCTCTCTTTTTCTGTGTTCTCTGCACCTGAACATGTCACTTTTTCTCATCATTCTTTCTCCATTTCTCTCTCTATCTCTCTCTCTCTCTCACACACACACACACACACACACACACACACACACAAACACGCCACATCTGGTAAACACTGTCATTTGTCACCACTAATAAATGATAGCAGCAAACACTGAGGGAAAAGTTAGACATTTCATATTTCTGGTGTGGCTATATGAGGCGCATTAAAAACCCATGTTGTCTAAAGTTTCCTATTGGAAAACTAGTGTTCTCTGTTATGGAAATATTTGTGTTGAGCACAGTTGCCCCACGATGACACAGTAATAGGTCCTATTAAATTAAATCATATGGTTCAAAATGAAGTTTTTCAGTAGAGTGGCATTAATCAATCCAAAGAAGCTGTAAACACAGGATTTAATATTATCATTTGAAAGGGTGATTGTGTTAGCAAAGAGCCTATTTACATACCCAGCAGATGCAAAGCAACATTAACATTCATTCGGAGCTGTTTCTCTGGCCAGATAACAAATGTAAAGTCCAATATTCACTTTCCTGTTAACTCCATTTTGGCCTACGCACCCTCCTGGAAAAAAAGTATGACGCTTTAGCTGCTAAATGCTCCGTCATGTCAACCAGCTAATTGCTAACTGTGCCTGTCTGCCATTTGGTATCATGCAGGTACCGCACAGTGGGTTTCTTGTGGCTTTTTTGCTGAAAACAACTGCCTGCTGCAACTGAAAACAAGTAAGAGCAGTGAGAGTGAACAAAACATTATGGGTCAGAAAACAAAAATAATGAACTGAATGATGCTAAGATGCTCCATAGAGCTGAGAGGTCGGGGATAAATCTTTGTGGGTTCATCACTAAGCGTGACCCTTTTCACATAAATATGGTTATGTGGTCCATTTTTAGTATGAAGATATTGAATTTATAGCTTCTGTAAAGAAATGGTACTGCATGAAATGTGTATGTTTGTCTCTGCAAAAAGGGCCTCGGCCTACATTGCTTGAGCTTAACATTTAAAGGTATATATACCTAGATATTGTTGTACATTAAACTGTTATACTTTCATATGATTATTATTTAGTGTATGAAAACATTTTCATGGAAGCACAGCATCTTCTTCTGGAATCACATCATATGAAATCCTGTTTTGTGCCTAACAAAAAAACAATATACATCTCGCCAGTCATCTGTTCTCTTTTGTTTATGACAATTGTTTTAATTTCTCAAATAAAAAAGAATTGATAGTGATAGTGAGATTGTCATGTTAAATTGTTACAGAATATACCTTTAAACCTAACACATTTTAAACAAGAAAGTTAACCAAGTCGCACATCTGTCAGGCAATCAGAGTAACAATGTGCTGTAAACAAAATCGTTTATGCTCATAAATTTTCACTTTCCCCGCTAAATGTTGAACAACCTTCTTCAAATTATTTTACATGAAAAAACCCCTCAAACTTTTCTTTCTTCTTTTCCTTAGTTTCATTTTTTATTTGACTAAATGCACAAACCACAGAAAGATTATAATTTTCCATGGTTGGTGGTGCCATCTTGAGGAAGGCACATTTAGTTTTTATTGCATGATAGGCTATATCCACAATTTATTTTTTGTGTGTGTATGTGTTTTTTGTTTTTTTTTCCTGTCTGTGGTCAGAAAAAGGCTGGAAATTTTCTATGTTGTATGGAGAGTTTTCTGTTTTGTCCTCAGGGAGTAGCCTACACCCCAAAACCAAAATTACATAGTAGGGATCTCCGACTGAGGTAGAGGGAGGGAATATGCAACTACAAGGATGCAAACGTTTGACCGTCAAAGAACAGTTAATCTCCTTTAAACATTTTATATTCAAGAAAGACACAATCTGAAAGATTTGAAAACAGCCCCCTTCTATTTAGGCAAGAGACAAACTTAACAGAAGAACAAACAAACAAAAGAAATGTGTGTGTGCCTGCAAGTCTGTTCAGAGACCAGACAGAGGTCATGACTCACTCCCTCTCTGTCTGCAAGGTCTCAGTGAAGCATTAGAGTCTACAGACCCCCCCCCCCAACAGCAACCCAGTCCTTCGATTCCCAAATCCTCCAGACTCTACTAATTACTGGTCAGCTTCTGTGAGGTCTTAAATCCTCTCCAAGTGATGAAAAAGGGAACAGAGGCGCAGACCTGCTACTGGATGAGGTGATGACCAGCTTGAGTAAAGAAAGTGAAAGAGACAGAATAACGTTGAAGGAACAAACTTGTTTAAAAACATAGCTAATGACACAATTAATTCTATGAGTAAGTCAACAAATTAACACGCACTCAGTAAAGGTGAACGAAGCGGAGCAGAGGCACGTAGCTCCCGGGTCAGCTACAGGCATTCTTGGTGACCTTTGAACCCTCATTCAGCTGTGTGGTACATCAGCCAGTGCTTGAGCATGCACTGTCTGTGCAGTGTGCAACACAACATGCATGTATGCACACAAAAATGCATATAGGCTTTCCTTCGAATACACAATCAGCACACAATATAATAGGCAGTGAAAATAAATCAAAAACAAATCTGGCACTGCTTTTTGGACATTAAAATTCCTGGTGGAACACCTGTTAAATACTATATGTACCAATTTTTCATAGTAAACTTTGTGTCACACTCCTTTGCTTTGCTTTGCTAATTAGCACTAGTTGGTGAAACACTTTTTTTCACTCAATTACTGTCCAGTTTATTTTAGTTTGTACCTTTACATTGCTGTCACCCCACGCTCTGTGAAACTAAACTCAAAAGGTGTCCTAAGGGCAAAAAGTACATGCTTATCTGTAATTTGAGTCTCAAAGTTATAAAATTACATTATGCATCCGTGAACCCTTTACGGTAGCAGCTGTATACAGTTTATACAGCTAAGTGATTGAGCTCTGTGACCAAAACTCCAGAGGTTATAAAATTTAACCGTGTGCATATTTGTGTGTGTTTTTGTGTTTTCACAAACTCAGTTAAATATAGCAAGACTTGATTTTTGATGAAAACCCTGGAACAAAAGACTCTTGAGACCGTGGGACCCATTCCTGTGATCGGTGTAAAACAGATTTTCTTCATAGATCTTCTATAGAAACACATGAACCCTTTGGAGAATGGACTTTCTGGAAACGGTTTAGTTCACAGACTTTTTGGGTTGCAGCCTTACAAAACTGAACAGTGATTATGTCTATTATGCCTCTATAGAGGTGGAGACATTGTATAACTTACATTTTTTATAGGGTTGTTTAACTACTGCTGCACTTTTTAACTAACCCTGCGAAAGACTGTTGTGCAAAACAAGCCTTTACCCTCTTTTACTTATTTGAGGCTCATGCATTTTTTTTAGTTTTGTGACACAGGACTGAACAAAAAAAATATTGGACAATGGTGTCTTTGTTCAACCATGATGAAAAAAATGATGTTTGCAAAAACAAAACCAACTGTAGATTCCTTCACTTCAGTTCTCTACTGTAGACTTGTCTCTCCCTGTTCCTCTTTGTACTGCTCTCCATCACTATGCATGGAAACTTGTGTGCTGTCATCATTGCAACCTTTGACCAATTACCTGCTCTCATATGAGGCTTTGATGGACCACAAATATGGAGGCATGTATATTTCTGTATAAAGGACTGTGAGCACAGAGAGCAGCACTCCCAGTGAGTTAGGTGTAGTGGGACTTTGGTCTACAAAACAGGATTCAGCGGAGGCTGAGAAGGAGTTGCTGCAACAAGTTGAAAACATTAGTTAAATCTTTCAAGTCATCTGTAGCAGGGAGGAGGTGAAATCTGAAGAACTATTCAAAACTCCCCAATTGCCATCAGCTTGGAACAGATTCCTTAACTTCTTCACATGTGTATCAAAGAGGAAGAATATGAAAAAAGATAAGAAAAAGGGGACTATTACAGTTGAGATATGAAATATTAAGGAACATCGCATTGTTTTTTCAAAAGCATAGTACCCAGTTTTACATGGTTATGGGTGGATCAGCTGTGGGGGCACAAAATGACAGGCAGCCTTGATTGTCAGCCCTCAAAGAGCTTCCCCCTGTAATGGTCACATTGGAAATGGTGGACTTTCATGAAACAATTAAGTGAAATTAATGACAAAAAAAAACAAGGGGTAAGAAAGGTGGGAGAAAAAGGTGGAGGATGAAATGTAGAAGGATTCCTGACAGTGCAGGAGGAAAGTTGGAGTTAAAGAAGGGGATGCCAAGAAGGAGAAGACAAAAAGCTCACAAAAAGGATGAGAGTGACAAAAAGGATAAAGAAAAGGAAAAGGGATCTGAGTAGAATCTTTTCTGGACTGTACAAATGGAAAGTTTGGATGAGGGAAAGGAGTAGGGGAAGAGATGGTAGAGATGAAAAGAAGGGATGTGGGTAGAATGAATGGTTTTGGTGACGTTTGGATGAGTGAGGAAGACTGTAGAATAGCGGTGTATCTTGATACTTTTAAATTATGCCTTCCATGTAACGAGCTGCAGTATCCAGTTTGGCTTGATACAGACATGCTCAAAGAAAATATAATCAATCTGCTTCTCTAATCTACTCACTCCATTACTGACAACCCAGTCATCTCTAAGTTATTCCAAGTGATTGTGTATTAAAAATAAAGTTGTTCCGTGCTTATATTTACAACAGTAATGAATGATTTGTAGGCAATAAAACACCATGAACAAATTCCTTTTACGGCTTCTGCAGATTTCTTTTTTCCCCTAACACAGATTTGGATGATTATGATGATTATGTTCGATCGCTATTTTCAATGATAATTGCCACTGTTTTTTTTTTTAATTAATAATTTCCAAAAATGTCCACGCATGTGATAACACTAACTAAATTTAAGGTATGGTGAAGGTTGGGCAGCAAAAAGTGCTTGGTTGCAGCGATCGAAAGAGCCTAATCACAGTTAAGCACATTCTTAAATATGCATAGATTTGTGTGTATGTGGTGGTCCACTATTGTGTGACAGCTGTTATAAACAGCTGGCACATTAATAAATGGCCCACAGACTGGCACAGCTTCAGAGCACTGTGACACACTACAGCCCCTATTAGCGGTTGAGGTTTATGGTGCTGTTGTCCTATTAAAATCACAAACTGAAGCTTTTGATTGAAAACTGGGGACTCTATAAAAGATCAAATTAAAGAAACATGCAGTTAAACAGATGTAAAATTTTGCTTTCAAAGTGAGCAGCCATCACAAAGCTGCAAAAGAAATTAAGAGACACTGAGAGTGGTGTCCATTTGCAGAAAAGGTTAAAGATAGATTTCTTCTTGTGGCAAAAGTTAAGAGAGAATAAGCATTATTTTACTGGATCGATAACACGACAACTGACCTTCAAGTAAGAAGAAAAAGCAAGAAAATGTAGTTTGTGGTCTTTCATTGTCCTTTGTGTAAACAGCACTGGAGTGCTAAGAAATATCTTCCAGGGTTAGTCATGTTTGGTTTTCATTAATGAGACATTACACTTTTCCAAAATATCAAACATATTTTTGTTATTTTATTATATATTACAGAGAAGCTGGTTGCATTTGCAAATAATTCCTTTCACTGATGTTTGGGAAATTCTGGTAAATACACGTCATGCAATGTGAGATAACTTCAACAACAAATAATTTTGGTTGTCCAGGGCAGTAACACAGAACGCGAGGGAGTTTGGACTGTTAGCAGCATTAGCAGGCTAGTATATGCATTATGTGTATGTGATTTATTATTATGGTGACACCTGGACACGATTTTGTGTGTGTTCTTTAATTTTCATTCCTGCAAGTCAGCACAGATGAATCATAACCAAGTTGTTGGGGCAACAGAGATGCAGCAAAGCTTGAGCGACATAACTTTGAGTAGACATTTGGGTTGGAAAAGGGGGTAAACCGAAGCAGATAGTGGTTTGTATGGAGTGAAATTGTAATGGAAAAGTACTGGTAATGGTGAAAGTTGCTATCAAAGCTTTTATTATTTTACTGCCAAATCGCAGCTAGTACAGAAAGAAAAACACATCAAAAATTTGATTTTCAAATTTCATTTTATGACTTGATTTCAGCAATGTACCTCAGCTGGAGGAAAATAAGATTGACAACTGTCGTCCTTTGAGCAGCAAAAAAAAAGGTCACAATTAAAAAAAATCACAGGCTTCAATCTTAATATTAGGCTAGCAGTCCAGTCAGGCTAGCCAGACTGGACTAGAGATTTTAAATGCACACCTACTATACACAAAGCAGGATTCAGCTTTTAGTTCCCAATAAGGAAGCACATAGGCTAAAAAAAAAATTATATAAACAATGGACCCAGTACTGAACTCTGAGGAACTCTGAGCAACACTGTATAACAGACTTTTATTCTGATATGTTCTCCAAAGCTCCTTCATTTCAGCATGTTTCCTTCTTCACTGTCCCGTAACAGATGAGCAGCTGTTGTATGCATTGGCATGAGAACAGTTTTGGACAGTGTCCACATTTTAGTTATGGTCTCCTTGGTAACAAGAGGAAGTGCAAAAGGTCTCAATCCTCTCAATGATCCCTGGCAGACAACAAGATAGATGAATGGACACTGGAATGATTACTAAGTCGTACACAGGAGCCAAGTGTGAAATCTTACCATCTGATAGTGACATAAGCAGTAAATTAGCTTTTTATAGTCACACAGCAGAATGTGACCATTATAATCTACAGTATATATCTCTGAGAGTGTGATTGGAGTTACCTACTTTCTGGCTTATTCTTTCTCACCAGGCACTTCTGTTGGTTAGCTGGAGGTTCATAAAAGTCATAAGTTACTTGAAGGTTTACATATCCCCATCAGATCCCATTACCATTCTCCAAAGCCGCTGACCAACCACCGGGAGTCACTATTTTTGCAAATAGGACATAATCCCTCACTGGCTTCCCACTCATGAAGACTCTCCAATGTGTTTGATTGTTGTGTTTGGTATTGAAAGACTTTCAAACAGATTTCTAAAGAACTTTGGATATATATGTTTTTCAGGATGCTTTTTTCATCGAAATACCATCTAGTCTCATGTACTAAAACATTTGAAACGATGCAGCCTCTGCTTTTGGGTTCTGAGACTGCAATTCGTCAAGTGTATTCTTTGTGGTATGTTACATTTATGTAGGATTCAATATTTGACACTTGTGTATCACTCACTCTAGGTTTAGGTTTGTGTCTCTCTTAATGGGTCACACGATTCCTTCTACTGGGTCCTCACAACTTAAATATTAGACAATTCAGGGCCAGAAAACATATCTGTATGCACTGAATGCTCTGTATCCTGCAGCTCATGACTCTAGTTAGAGACAGCCAAATCCTTCTTAATTCCATGGATTTTGAACACATACCTTTAACACAAAACTGAAGACATAACAACACATAAGTTCAGCCAGTTGGAGACAAAATAACATTCTGTACACATGCAGAAGGGAAACTAGTTGTAGATAAATTTCTGATAAGTATAAATTGACTCTGTATGGGTTGTGGGATGAAAAAAAGTTTTTCAAAAAAAGTTTTTCAAATCTAATTGAATCCAGTCTATCCTTAATATTCTCCATACAGACTCCAATGACTAAAGAACACACCATCTTTTGCTGAGCAGAGGGGGTAAAGATTCCTCAGTAAAAGCAAATATGCTTGGAACTGCCAACATGTTATTTTTACTTTTTCTCTTTCCAGGATGCTGTCATATGGGTTTGCTCTGCATGCAGAGGTGTAACAAGGTAAGAGGGGCTAATTAGATTATAGCAACCACACACATCCTTTGAGGCAGAGTTGCAGAAATGTTCAAGACTGTCCTTTTGTAAAAAAAAAAAAAAAAAGAGCCCATAAGTCGTGTGTGCAAGCAGCTCATTACGACCCATAGTTACGTTTTATTGTTAGGTGAACGTTAGCAGCTATAGCAATTATGACAGGAACAAAGGAGAAAGTCAGGTGATGTGGCGTCTAAGTTTAGTGACAAAGGCTGCGTTATGAAGAGATCAGGGTGGATGGATAAGATGACAAACACAGAACTTTCACACAGGAGACCTGTTTGTTTCCCATGCCAAACCGATGCTTTAATGTTTTTTCTATTATCCATGACCACTTGACAACCTTAACTGTGTGTTTATTATTATAACCATGACGACAAAGAACCGGTATGCCTGCCGCTGGTACGCTCCTATGGGTTGTATCTGAGGCAAAGGACAAACGACCCACACGGTCGTGTAGGTTGGAGGACTTGTTGAGACAAACTAACAATATGAATAATGAAAGTGAAATCTCAACAGATTCATCACACAACGTAAAGGGCACTTGAATTCAACACACTAAGGCAACGCTTTACCACACTTTTACTAATTAAAACTGTCTAATGTGCTATAGTTACATTAAGCAACAACAACAACACTGAAAATTCTTTCAGCATCTTTAATCAATTAAGTAATTGGCCTTAATGTCTCAAAGACAAAGCCATTTATCTTCAGAAAATTGGATTCATTAAAAACCCCACTTTTATATGGAATAATAAAATTAAATTAGACACAGCCATTATAAACATTTTTTTCTTATTTTTACTTTTATAAACCTGCAAATATAAAACATAGAAGAGAATGGATAAAAAATACAGATTGTTCAATTAATTATGATTTGCAATTAATTATGATTGTATTTATATGAATTTTCCTAGTTGATCAGTCTTCATCTCTGATGGGGAAAAGATACAGTAACAGAAGATGATTATACTGCAACAAATGTGATCTTACTTTGTTTAGCAACTTTCTATCACTCTGTTATGCGAAAACGGATCACCTAATGCTTGAAATAATCACAACCCCTACCATGTAACAAGCTCTTTATATCTGGATATATCTGCTTAAAGCCAGCTCCTGCAGCTCAACACAAAGTCATAGAAGCAGCCAAACTTTTTATGGAAATTGAGTTTTACATGAATATATCTCTATTTTCTTCCAGGCACTGAAAACACTCCGCTTCCTTGGAATAATGTTTGCTTGCCAGGGGACATTTCCGGGGCTGGATAACTTGCCCTGGTGACCTCGCAGTGCATGCCTCCGGGCAAAAAATGACTTTTAAAAAAACTGCTTAGGGTTACAAAGGCAGGTTTTTGACCTATAGGTTGTTGGTTCAAGTCTGGAGGTAAGTTATCATGATGATTGAAATCATACTGACATTATGGTTAATGTCCAGCAACGACAGTATTATAAAGCTGGGCAGTGGCTAAAAGTTCTGGGGGAACATTTATAAACATTTAATACTTCAGCACACCCAAAAGATTGTTTTTGTTCAGCATAATTTTTATCATTTTGGGTCCCGAGAGAGAGAGGAATCTGCCTGCACAGGGAAACACATAAGACATTCTCTCTGACTTGTTATTTAATCACATTATGGAGAGGAGTAATAAAGTAATGGTGATGACTTTGGAAAAGAAGATAGTCATAAGAGACAAGGAATAGCATGATGATAAAATGGTTGACTGAATAGTTTTTAATAAAGTTACTATCAAAACTACTTCTTACATGCTCTTTATAGTACCCTGTAACTGTCTGTCTAAGTGACACCAAAAAAAATCAGTGTGTTGCACAAAAGAAAGATGCCATACAGTAAATTATGATGGTACTCATTTATCTTTTGTTGCATTCAGTATAACAATTTGTGACAGGAGCAGTTGATAAGAATGTGTCCAAACAATCCCTCCTCCAACTCTTCCGTTACCCTGTTATTACTCTAAACACATAAGCACAACTGAGTCATTTTTTAGTCATCACAGCACATTGAACTTCAGGTAGATGTGTAGTTCACTTCTTTGAAATCTATTTAAATGTATTTAATTTCTTTTGCACACTCGCCAAGATAGAATGGGGTAGCTGAGAGGGAGAAAATGTTTGAGTGAAAGGAAAAAGACTGAACATGATGTCCGGCTCTAAAGGGTGATTAATACTAGTTGTTTTTTAGGTGAGCATTAACCTGTAAAGCATGTCTAAATCAGTGCTGCAGACTTTAATTTGAGAGCTTCAGTGTAATGTGCTTTGAATCAATGGGATTTAAGTTTATAGCCATAGCAGATGAAGATATGGGGTCATCTGGTTTGTCTAATAGTCTGTACGGCTGTGTTTGTGTGTACATGTGTTGTTCCAATGTGTTTCCAGTCTGTCATGGACTGTGGCCAGGTAGAGAAGCATGGGACACTGACTGAGAGAGAAACAGGATGCAAAGGGAGTCAGACAGACTTCGAGACAGGCAAGGAAGAAAAGAGACACAGCAGGCAGAGGGGAGCAGTGTTAACTGACTTAATGTATATTAAGGATAATGAAAAACTCGTTCTTCCGCTTTCTAACGTACCTCCAGCCTCTTCCTCTCTTTTTTAAAATTTTAATTATGTCTCCCCAACTTTTAAAGTTTATCAAACCTTCAAAACAAATGAGAGAAGCTGTGAATTGAAAAAGATTTTGATAATCTCATCTACGTCACCTTCAGTTGTTAAAGTATACTCAAGCCAATAAGCTTTTGTCGATGAAATTTAATAAGATTTTAAACCTGCATCAGCTGATTTTTTTTAGCCACTTGGATGCAACGGAAACAAGCTATAGGCACAACATTAACATATTAACACTTTTTAAGTTGATATGCGAGCACAAAGAAGCCTATTTACACATTTAGTAGACATAGTCAACATAAGCATTCATTTGGAGTTATATTTCTGGCAACCTGATCAAAGAAAGTTCAATATTCATTCTCCTTTTGGCTAGGTTTTGGTCTCCACCAACTCCTGGGGGCAATATCTACTTGTCAGTCTGCCATTTGGTGCTGGCCATGTAGTGTACAGTAGGTTTATTAGATCTTTTTCACTGAATATACCTGCTTGCTTTGGCTGGAAACTAAGGTCAAGCTGTGTGACTCAGCCAAAACCATGAAGTTATCTAGAAAACCAAAACAGTGAGTTGGAAGATGCTAAAATGCTCCACAGACCCAAGGCAAACTGCAGTGACAAGTGAAAATTCTTTGTATGTGTGTCTCAATGTGCAACCGCTTTCACATAAACATTGTCGTTTGATTCATTGTTTATCTAAAAATATAAATTTGAAGAGGAGGGTTAGTACACCAAAAAAACAGCAAATGTATATACATAATTGCAAGAAATCACACTCATGTCTTTTTTTATGCGGGGGTCACTTCTGATTCCAAATCTAAACGGTTGTCCTGCATACACCCGTCTGCTCTCATTTTTTTTGTCTCAACAGCTGAAGCAGAGAATGAATACATGCAAAACATGTTTATCTAACAGGATTTAGGGAGTTGTTGTTTTACTCATGGGACAGGAAAGCACTGCAGTAACCATACACAGCATGTTTTCCCTGTGGCGATAGCTGAAAATGGAGGAAATGCAGCTTTAGCCTCATTAGAGGGCAGTTTTTTTGTGTTTACACTACATAACTGCCAACCAGTTTCCATAGCATACAATTAGATGGACTATGTGCACTTAGATGGATTTCCTACCTTCCAGGAAGTCATTAATTTTCATTCAATGCAGGAACTTGTAGAGACTTGAAACTTGCTTTAGATACTATAAGCTTTGTCTTGTTTTTTGATGTTGTCTGGTATAGATATTGGATTTTTAATGATATAGCAAAGCATAAACATGCCTAGAAACTGTCTTGCCTGACTAAATTAGACATGTTCACACATTTTTCTTTTTCATCAAAGGTTTATTTAGACATTTATATAGTTAACAGGGACTATAAAAAAGTCTTCAAAGGTAGCATTTGATTCAAAAGTCAACCCTGGTTCTTTAAAGAATGTGCTTGAAGCACTTTAACAAGGTGCACATCCTTCAACGCCCCACTGACACATGTACAGCCCTTCTTGTCCCTGGGCTTGAACACACACACAAACACCCACTCAGGCACAGGTTTGAGTATCATGCACATGCATGCTTTTGCAGATGTGTGAGTATAGTAAGTGCTTGCGTGTTTGTGGGGAGACTACTGTATGTGTACTGTCTGCTGCTAAACAGACAGGTTGACTGTTTTATAGCCTTTGGAGAACAACTCGCTAGGTCTCCTTCCCAGCTCCTCCCACTTACTGCAAAACAGTTGTTCTGGTGTAAGTGCCCTAAAGCTGCTGATGAAATGTTTGGCAGTAAACATTCCCTTTAAGATGGTGCAGAAAGGTGGTCCTAATATGGAGCTGTTTCTCCCTGTGTTGATGCAGAGAAGAGAAGAGAAGAGAAGAGAAGAGAAAAGCAGAGAAGAGAGAAAGGCAGAGCAGGCAGCAGTATGTTGATTATCAGGGATCACTCTCTTCTGGCACCATAAAATTACACTGAATGACCCTTACTAGTGGGCAAAACTATTCCTTTGGGGGCTGTTCTTTGTCAGCGACGCCAACTGGTTCATGTTAATAACAAGTCCTGCCACTGCGGGAATCTTCACTGCCTCATACATAAATATACAGAACTATTGCAGTGCAAAATAATTGAACAGAATGTGACTCCGAAGTGACACCCGATATTTCACAAAAATGTCAAAGGAATGAAGCAGCAGAAACAGGTTTAAATAAAACTGCATCTGAAAACTTGTGTTACATAATAGAATGGCTAAATCAAAAATGGAAAGATCGATTCTGCATGATTAACCAAAAATAGCAGCTCTGTGTGGCTGTACTACCCCACTAACACCTAGTTAAATCATGAATTTCAAATTATTAAACAAGGATCTTGAACATTTTAAACGGTGAAAGGTTTTCCATTCATTCTGAGGGGGACCGTGAATGTCTGTACAAATCGTTATGGCAATCTATCCAATAGTTGTTGAAATATTTTACTCTGGACCAATGTGTTGGTCTGACCAACTAACCGACGGACAGTGCCATCCACAGAGTCACGCTGCTAGCATTAAAAAGTAGCAGGACAGATATAAAAGACTTTAAAAAATGGTTGGTTTCACCTCATGCACAAATGGAAATCAGTGCAATACAAATGATGGTTGGCAAACTCTATACAAAACCTTGTGGAACCACAAGTGTTGCCGGAGCATCCATGGTAACATCTTCCGAGGCCTAATAACAAAGGAGCAATCTTTCAACGAAGCAGCAATGGAAGGCAGATGTTGGAAGTGGAACGACTCTATTTTGGAACAAACCTTTTAAAATCTACTTCCTCAAGGCTCTCCCTTCTGCTGGCAGCATGATACCATAGAAAATGGGTGGCACAAAGGTAAAACACTCATGTGCTCGGATGCTTTCTCAGCCCATCAGACTAGTTAGCAAGCATATCATAGAGGGAGTCCATTGGTCTACCCGAGGGGACAATTGCAAGTTTGTAGCCCTCCTACACGTGTGTGTGTTTTTGTGTGTAATGCTAAATCAGACACAGCCTCGTAGCTCCTTTGAGAATCAGTTTTTCTTTTGCTCAAAGGCTTTCTCTCGGTCTTTTTCTTTTGCTCAAAGGCTTTCTCTCCGTCTGTCTTCACACTCCCAGTGTGATCCAGCTGAGTGGGTGAAAAGCGAAGGAGTGAGTAAGAGAGAGAGAGAGAGAGAGAGAGAGACAGCATAAGGTAGTAGTCAATCACTCGGCACAGGCAGAGAGAGAGAGTGAGAGAGAGAGAGAGAGAGAGAGATCGGAGAAGCAGCCAGTCAGTCGAGCCTCACTTCAGGCTCTAAGTGTATAGGCACCCAGGCAGGATTCTCTTGGCTTGGACTCAGCGCTCATGACAGGATTAGGACCCTGGGACGTGGGACCAACCGGAGATCTGCAGGTCCGAGTTGATGAGCCCAAGCCGGATTCTCTCCCTGCACAGGTAGGACTGAAACATTCATGCTGTACCATCACATCTGTCTATCCGCAAAAGATTCTGCAGCTGGAAGCAACAAAGAAAAACCCCAATCCAATATTCAATATGCAAGGAGATTTTTTTTGGCAAGTGTAGTTTGGCACCAGTGTTTAGTTCTAGGTGATAATATCTGATTTTCAGAAAGCTGTAAAAAAGCCACAGTATAGTATTTTTATCTTGATGTGAAACGGTAACTAGACTGCAGAATATGTAACTGAATCCAACAAAGGATTATTACTTTTTACTAGAAGTGTGACTTCCCCCTTTTCTTAGGCTATTCCTTTGTTCATTAGACATTGTAGGCATACACTGATAGTGAATGCACAGACAAAGAATGAATGCAATGCGTCATGCTGAAAACTTACTACGTGTTTTATGATAAGTGATTTAAAGATAGATTGCAGCAATGCAACATTAGAACACATGTCCAGGATCAGACAGCGATGAAAGTATCTGCAGCTTAGATGTCTGCACAAGCAAACATCTGAAGATATGAATAGACGGAGCTGAGTTACTAACAGGCAGCATGTTTGTTTAACATACAGTATCTTTGTTGGATTGTACTTTTTGGATCTTGTTTAAAAATTGAAAAAACAAAACAAACAGCTCCAAACAAGCAGTGAATATCATATTCATGTATGCATCTTGCTCCAGCTCTATTTTTGACACTCCAATTTGGAGTTCCTCAACTTGTGCGAAGTTTATGCAGGATCATTGCCCCCTCACATTAATCTTGATTTCCCCTCAAAGTTAAGTGCTAATTTTAGATGATTCCTTAATGCTTTTGCCATGTAACTGGCTGGTGATCCCATGCACCATAACTTAAAAGCACTAAACACTCTGGATAGCCTTGCCCACCAGGCGTTCATTGATTACTTATATATATATTCTATGTGAAAAATGAAATAGCATTGGGATTATTTTGTGCTAGGTGTGAGATTTTGTCAGATAGATCTTCTGCAGATTTCCGAAATTTTGAGGGTAAGATTACAGAATACTCAAAAGGAGGCCAGGGCTGCTGCACAGTTTGCTGCACAACTGTATGTACAGTATACTTGCTGGATGTTTAGGTTTCCATATGCGTGTGTGTGCAGCTATATATGTAAATGTACAGAAGGAGTGATATGTCCCTGTGTAAGTTTCAGTAAAATTCCAGCCTCATGCAGCGCAGAGCGGAGCGACGTGTGGTTTCACTCTGGAATTCTGCACAGAAAAAAAGGGGGGGGGGGGGAGAAAAAGGCTGACTTGCAAGTTTACTCCGCTTATGAAGTGAGAGAGACCCTTTTACTTAGACTTCTTCTGTTTCAGCTTGCCGCAGTTAAGTTTAAGTGGAACACTTTGTAGTAAGAGGAGTGAGAATTCTGTGTGCATGAGCGTGTGCGTGTGCATGTGCGTGTGCGTGTGTGTGTGTTCGTGTGTTTAAAGTGGAGATTTGTCTGGCGCCAATCCAAACCAATCAACACAGCTGGGGAAGACATTGTGTGTACCTGTGTTTGAGCTCTGTTAAACATCTCCTGACAGTTTTTTAACTCCCTGATTCTAATGAGGCAGTTTGCAGACACTCAAGATTTCTTGATAGAAAAGTAACTGAATAGAGTAAATGACTAAACACAGTGGAAAATTGCATAACAGTAAAATATTTCTGTCCCAGAATTTATAAACCTGTCACTTTTCAGCGCCATAGTAATCCCATGTTTAATGTCTTATAATGGAGATGAGTGTTTCATAGATAGCCGTTTCAGAACATGAGTAGATGCAGCCAAGAAAACTGTGGGAGACCACACCAATGCCTGCTAACATCAGCTGAAAGCTGGGGTTTAGTTGCTATTCTTGTTTTGTTTGGACAAAAACAGATCTCACATATGTACACCATAAAGGAACATACACAAAAGGCACACAGTTTGGCTAGTTTCCATCAAACATCCTCTTTCAGATATTTGTTTTTGTGAGTTCACCACCTCTTACCCTGTCTGAAATGTCCCTCCACTTTCTACGGCTCTTGCCTCTCCTGTTCTGCAGAAATGAACTTGTCTGGTTTCAATTAGGCTCTCAGGGATGTGTAAGGGTTCTCTCTCTCACTTGCTCTCTACATAGACAGTATATGTCTGTCTCTGTCACTGTCTCGTCCTCTGGTTTAGGATTGAGGGTTTGTGGTTTTTTTCCCCTCCTCTTCTCTTTACATTCTCCTAGGTCTGCTCCGTCATTCTTTCCTTATATCCTTCTTTGTCTCTTAGCTGGGTGGTGGGCCTGTTACATGGTAACAAGCCACAGACCTTTGGGCACACACACATAGGAAAATCAGCCCAAATGAAACAAAGTAAGGTCAGTTTGCTAGGAGGCAACTTTTTTCAAAAACTCACCTATAAACTCGCTCCTTGTTTCAACTCTCCAATATCTGTTTTTTACTGTTATTAACTGCCTGACTGACCAACCGACCTTCTGCCTGCTTCCCTAAATATATCTATGCTTTCAACTTGGACAGAAGCAGATTTTTTTTTAAACATTTTTTCTATAAGTAGCTAAAGAGAAAAGGCTCGTTCTTGTATTTGCAGCCTCCCCCGCTTGTTCTCACTTTCTCTCTGCAACTCTGCGACACAGTGGCCCTTTGTGTTTCTGTGTTTTCTCTGGAGTGCTGAACTCTTTCCATCCACAGTGGCCTTGGAGCATGAAGATCCTCTGTGGGCAGCCAGTGCAGGTAGAGACTGTACAGCCTCAAGGCTTTGGATGAGATTTTTATAGGTAGATCTTGCTTGTTCTTCAGCTTGCAAGTCAAGTTTGCAGCATAGTTTGCCTGCCTTTTCTTCATATTGATATGTATATGGTAAACCAGGAAAACATACAGTATGTTTTAGATTATGTGATATCTGTGCAGTGGTAGGAAAAAAATTGGGGATTCGTATGTAGCCACCAGATTTACCCTCGGACCAATCAGCGCCAAAACCTTTATATCAAATGCTTGGTTTTTATGACCGTAATCTGGACAAAACTGAAAGCGAGCCTGTATTTTGACCCACAAATTTACACCTGACAAGGTCTACTGTATTGGTAATATGTGCTGTTGCCTCTTTTCCTCAGTTGCTGAGGACTTTAAGTGTCTTCTTGTGTGTTTCTGGATTAAAAGAAGCAGAGCGGTGTGACCTGACACCGGACAGATCCGTCTCCCTTCTTTGCCAGGAGGAATTTCCCTTTAGCTGACTTCATGATATTTTCTGTGCCATGCAACTTCAACTTCTGAATTTAATCTCGTCTTGAGCCAGCTATTCTGTTCCGTTTTGTCTCTCACTCTCTCCGTGTGGTTTCTTTTCACTGACACATTATTTAGGAAATGGTTTTCAAATTTGTAAACTGCCTCCATCTGTATTTCTCTTAATCTCAGTCAGTGCCTCGCCTCCTCGCACCCCCTCTTCCTGACGTAGGTGGTATTTGGATGATGTAAGAGGCCAACCAGTCTGTGTTTCCTCCGGTCTGCCGAGGCCGAATGACCCATTTGAACCGAGAGACAACTCAGAAAACACACACAGACTGGGGAAGCATGTGTCTCTTCTTTGTGTTTTATCTGCATTCACTGTCCCTGTATAGGTGCCTGCACTATTTGAGTCTCCCTTTGTGTCTATCTGTATGAATCTACTCTTGTAATATACCGTTATATATGTGTCTATGCATGTGTGTGTGTGTGTGTGTGTGTGTGTGTGCGTGTGTGTGTGTGTTATGTGGAGACTTCTGCTTCATTCATACATTTGCACTTTGACCTCTGGTTCTTTGGCAGAGTGGTATAACTTCCTCACAACTGAATTCCTGCCAAACCAACTGGTTAAATTATACATTCCACTTCATTATGCAACACTCACTACCCAGCATTATATTTTTTCAATAAATGTGATGTTCTACTATACATGTAGTCACTGAATGACTTTAGTTTAGTTGATCTCTTGCACTCATCAAATTACGAGATTGTGTAAGGAGTATGAGGATCAAAGGAGTGAAAGAAATGGTTGTTTTAACTCCCAGATGAAGGCATATTAAAGATGATACAGCAGGGAGACACACGATATTCAGTTAGAGGTGAGCTCTAGGTCTACATGCTGCACACACTGTGCCCAAAACAAATTCCACACAGACTTAAGCATTTATTCAGTGGTTTGCTTTAATTGAGAGCACACTGGCACACTGGTGGACTTGTTGTCCTTTACTTGCCTAAAAGATTGACTTGGTGAATTGTTTTGGTTTTAAAAGCCATTTGAAAGATTTAACGTAAATGACCAAATAATGATTTTTCCTTTTGCTCAGCAGCTTAAGAAATAATGATATAGTAAGTGTCTGTTCGGTGCACACTGGTAACTGGAGCTCTATCATGACTGATGACATAATCATACTCTCATTGCTACACGTACATTTCTCTCAAGGGTTTGCTGGCAGTCCCGTCTGATTGTGGTCTCCCTGTAAAAACCACCTAACGTGGTTGAAATGTGAGAATATTGAAAACTGAGCTGGGAATGTTAACAAAAAATAAAATGTCTAATAACTAGGACCAAATATAAAAACCAAACAACATTACTATTAAATGGGTGACCCTGAGGCGTTTAAACTACACACTTGTTCGCATGCACGACCTTCACTCAACTGTGAACAAATCCTATAAAACTGTCAGCCACACACGGCACTACATAAAGTGCTCAGGGCTGAGATATGATTGATGCGTAGCATTTGTTGAATAATACCCCATGTCTCCAAATCCAAGCTAAATAATGACTTTCAAATGATGAAGCTGGACAGTGAAAATGTCAAAATAGACAGTAATAGTAACAGAAAGGTTGGAATATTTGTACAAAGGTAGGTTACAGCACTAAAAAGATCAAAACCAAGAGTCTACAGTCATGCTAACAGCTCTGTGAAAGTGTACTTAGGAAACGCAGTGCTTTTAGCAAAATGCAAACATCAACATGCTAACATGCTCACAATGACAACGCTAACATGCTGATGTTAAGCAGGTATAATGTTTGCCATGTTCACCATCTTTGTTTGGCATGTTAGCTTATAATGGCGCTATACGAAAAATTAAAGGAAAACCAAAGTCATTAGAAACCATTCTGAGGGGGGATTGAGGATCTTTACAACGGTTCATGGAAATCCATCCAGTAGTTTCTGGGATAATTTAGGCTAGACCGAAATAGCAGACCCACAAACCGACATTCTCCTCCCTAGAGCCATGCCATTAGCATGGCCAAAGAAACCAAAAAACTAAAACCAAAAAAACTACTCAATCTGGTCCAAGTGCAATGTGACATTTGACAGTCATATAAAATTAAGAATACTTTACATCAGGGGTTTCCAAACATTTATAATGGAAATTTTCTCTCCAAAAAGGCCTCAGCTTCTTCCCACAAACTTGTTTTTCCAGGGTCCAAAATGTGAGACACGTCAGCTGCCGCATTTCAAGTGCAGATCAAACTTCATGCTGGTTCAGGACAGATGACAGTGGCAGCAAAAACTAAAGTATTTAGAGCACTGCCCCTGAGGAAATATCGGACTGAAACATTGAGGGGTTTCTGCTTGATGTTTACAGACAGTGGGAGACAGGTTTTCTTCGAGAAGGCTATGGAGCTGGGGTGGGTATAATATTTGACTGGAAAAGCTCATTCGGGCTGGTATGGGCATGAGGGAAAAGCAGGGATGGGTTGGCCTTGTGAGGGTTTATTATGGCACCAGCTGAAATGTGTGTTGGGATACTGCAGGCTGAGTGTGGCTGTAATTTTCTAAGGAGGGCTGGACTTTCCCTGCTGAACAGTGATATGGAAAAGATCTGTGCAGTAACAGCACATGTCCAACTGCTTTGGAGACAGTTCATTGATTATAGAGGGAAGTGGAGAAAAAAATGTTAAAATAAAAAATAAATTTGCAATTAAAGTGAATGCTTTCATCAGCTTGTTTCAAACATTTGACATTTACCTTAGTCATAATTTGAATGACACAAAACCTGAGGATGAACTGTAACTTTTAAATTTTTAAATAAAGCACAGTGTTTAGTATTACTTTATTCACTCAACCTTTTAGAGGGATGACATATTAAAGGAAAAACCTGAACAATGCGCAGAGATATAGTTCAGTTGCTAGAAACGATACAATTCTCTTACCACTACAGCTGGAAATGAGATCTTATACTGGCATTGAAAACAAGACAGGGTATGTCAGTTATGTGAGTTAATTCAGACAGAAAATGAAATGCACTTTGTTTTATGTTGTCCTTTATATCATAATCTAAGAAAGAAGTTATACAGTACGCTATGTCCTTCAAAGTGACAAAATCTTAGCCCATCTAAACAACTATGAGAGAGTTTAGAGCAATAATTGAAACAACAGAGGAGAAATTGTCTTTTGGAGGAATAATGCTCATCCTCCAGAAGAGTTCCAGGAACTTGTATATACCAAAGCGTACTGAAGCTTCTCTGGAGGTTTGCAGGGGCCCCGTTTTGGACTGTTGGTTTTTTCCTTTAATTTGTCACCTGTACGTCCTTAATATTTTCTACATTATGTGTATTTTGGAGGATGTGGCTACGCTGCACTGGAGAGTGTGTTTGCTCCACGCCGAAGCCGTAAATTCTAGCAATATTAATGCCACGCTTTAGCCACTGAGCAGCACAGGACCACTCGTGCAGTTGGATCACTGTACTGTTTATCAACCACCTGTACCAGACCAAATGACTTAGCCTGAGAGAATGTGTCTGAGTCTACTCAAGGCCCCTTTCCATGCTTTCCCTTCAGTCTAGTCTAGTCTGCTGTTTGGCCTGGCACGAGTCTCACCTTGTGTTGAAACATGTCTCTCATCAGCGGCGCAATTAAGCAACACAGACACAAGAACATGTGCTTTCAATTGATGGGCAGTATAAACAGACAAACATGCACAAGTCTATAAGGTCATGCTTGTATGTAAATATTAGAGAAAGAATAAGGGCAGACACAATCATACACAAACTGACAGCTGGTGGTTGAGAAGACCAGTTCATTCAGTTTCTGTTGGGTTTAGAGTAACAGCTCAATAGAAGTGTATTAGTGCGGTGAAGCAAATCGAGCTTTAATGTTTGCTTCCTTTGAGACGATTGATAATTGGGGCAGTTAAGAGAGCGCTCAATACACTGGAAAGATACATTCGCAGCTGTTTCTGTCTGTAGCATGCCCAGTCTGTTATTCACAATGGAACGACACCATCTGCACTGACAGGCTTGTTCCACTGTGTGAGAGACTGGAAGACTGTAAGGGGGCTGCGGTTTGGTACAGTCGGTGTGCACGTGTGTCTCTGTGGGTGTGTGTGTGCTTGTGCGTTTGTGTGTGTGTGTGTGTGTGTGTGTGTGTGTGTGTGTGTGTGTGTGTGTGTGTGTGTGTGTGTGTGTGTGTGTGTGTGTGTTTTTGCTCACCAGCTTCTGTAACAAAGAGAGAGAAAAAGATGCAAAGACAGTAAGTCAGGAAAAAATAGCCAGACAGTGATTTTAAAGAAATAGATTGACAGTTTTGGAAATTCGCTTATTTGCTTTTGGGTGGAGAGGTTGATGAGAAGATTGCTAACACTCTGTCTGTCCAGTTACTATTTCTTGGGGAGGAAGAGTCCGGCCCATGCCTAAACTTTAACCGTATCATAACCAAAGTGGCAGCAGTCTATGGGTCATGCCAGGACAAGTTTAAATTCAAATAAAAGCACAAAGTGAAAACACGAATTTCAGATGTACTTTTATTTCTTCCAAGGAATATGCTGAAACACATGTTAAAAATAAAGGACTGGCTTACAGGATACAGAACACATAAGCGCCCATAAACACACAAACACCCTGCAAGCGGATGGATGTTTGAGAACAAGTAATCAGTAATTAAAGCAGGGAGAGCAAGATGTGAAGAGAGGAAATAAAGACAAAGAGGTACATTAATAAGATCAGGAGCCAGAACGGTAGCAAGGAAAGGCATGTTTAGAAAGATGGCAGGTAGATGGAGACAGAACATCAGCGTCTGTTTAGTTGTCAGTAGAAAAAATTCATCGTGTACCCCAGAAAGAAAACAGCACTTTACTACAACCACATTTTAACCTTTAAGATGTTAACATGTCACAAATGTCTCTTTTTCTTTCCTTCAAACCCCTTTTCCTGTTTCCTCTCTCTCTCTCTCCCCACTTTTCTCTTGCTCTACCTCTCCACTAATTCTTTAAACATGTGTGGTGTTACCATTTTAGTCCCTGTATATTTTATTGTATCTGTGACTAAAATGATTTTGATTTCCTCTTTAACTGTGAGTTAGTCTTTCTCAGAATATATATGCTTATTTGTCTACCCTTTACTTTTCTATTATACATAAATGTATCCATCCTCCATCTCCTCCCTCTCTCTCTTCCCTTTGTTTTTCTCTTCATACACACAGCTGTGACCCGCCTCCCGTATCCCATCACACCAATCACCCGACGACAATTTTCCAAGGTTGACCTGATTACCAAGAGGCCTCCCTTCCTGTTCACTTGTCTCCCATCATGCGTCTCCTCGCCACTCTCCTCCTCTTGCTGCTCCTTCGGTCAGCTGAGCCCCAGAGAGGCCCTCGGTCAGGGGTCAGGGAGAGGGGCGCCAGGGGCCGTGTACGAGGCAGAAGCAGGGCAGGGGTCATGAGGCGTCAAGCCCAGGAGTGTAAGGAATACATGGAGGCAGGAGAGAAGTACCTGGACTGTCAGGAAAGGCAGCTGACCACTGTGATGCAGGACTGGCCCAAAGATATTCACCACCTGCTGCTGGCAAGAAATAAGATTCAGGTATGTGCAGAGAGTTTGCACTGAGAATGTCTAGTAGAGTTTTATGTAACAGTTAGTGTGTCAAGCTTCTACTACTGAACCTAAACCCAGCCAGCTTGTTGATACCGTGAGCATCCGTGCATCATTTATTTGGTCCTGAGATCAAAGACAGGCTTGTGTGTGTGTAGGTTTCTTCATGTCTGACTGAGCACACAGCATGTGTGTCACAGGTGCTGAGAGGAACAAAACCAAAATGCGTTGCCAGTGAGGTGATAAATGAGGACGAATGAGTAATAAACATCGATCAAATCGTTGGAAAATAAGTATCATTACGCTTGAATTTTGCTCATTACGTTATTGAATGCTTGATTAGTGAGGGAAAGAATTGTCAAAGTGGATTTTGTTTTACTTTTAGCTGTATCTTTGGATTCTGCCTAAAATTGTGAAACATTTAAAATGTCTACATTAAAGCTACAATCTGAGTTTTAAAACCTGCATTTTGTACTTACAGCTGCAAATTTCAGCTTACTGTCTTGGTCTTTACAAACTGCAACTTTACTGTGTTTGTTTACTCTCGCTGCTTTCTTAATCACTGTTCTCAGTGTTTTTTTATTTGCGCTACCTGCCCGACAACAAAAGGCTGGCTGACAAAGTTTAGCAACTAGCTGATGAACATAGTGGATATTATAGGAGCTAATGAGTTAAATATCAGACCCAGGAGTATGTGGGTATGTTCAAGATTTGTAACAAGAATGTTTATTTTCACTGAAAGCCATTAATGCTTCCCAGCTACTATGCTGATTGTACGGTAGTGACTTCAAAAATTCACTTAGGCTTTAAGAAGGGGTGACAAATATATACCTTCATGAAAGGATATAAAACTAATTTTAAAAAAAGCAAAACAATTTTTTTTTAAAAGTGCGCTGCACTGTGGTTTTGTAGTTTAGTAATTTTGTTGGGGGACTATTTTCAGCTGTGGATTAATACACATTGGGTGCACTATTGAGTATTTACAGCAGCAGGACGGTGTTTGTGGTATCAAAAAAAAGACAGTGCTGTATTTATCAGACAAATTTATCATTGTGAAGGAATAGCCAGTGCAACGTTGTAGCTCACTGATGTGTTTTTAACAGTTTTCGGACAACAATGGAGCTCTGTGACACAGAGGAATAAGCTATATGAGGCTTTGGGTACACAGACAATCATTGTTAGTGGTTTTGGCCTTATCCTTTTATTACAGCATAGTCAATAATTTACTAATATATCACCCAAAGTTGTTGACAATTACTCTAAACACTACACTGTACACAACAGAAAATACCTAACGGCAACAAAACCACAAAAACCAACAGTTCATCTCTCTCTGTTTAGGTTTTGAGGGACAACATGTTCTCCCACTTCACCCAGCTAAAGAGCCTGGACCTCCAGCAGAACGACATATCCATGGTGGAGGATGGAGCGTTCAGTGGCCTCTCCCAGCTCACCACCCTGCTCCTCCAGCACAACCGACTGAAAACAGCCTCGGAGGAGGTCCTGCTTCCTCTGCGCCGCCTTACCTACCTCCGTCTCTATGACAACCCCTGGAGCTGCCACTGCTCACTGGACAGCCTGGTCAGGAAGCTGCAGGTACCCAGCAACCGCAACCTGGGCAACTACGCCAAGTGTGCAGAACCTTTTTTACTCACGGGCCAGAAGCTGAAGAAGCTGAGCGTGGACTCGTTGTGTGAGGATGACAAGCAAGTGGACAGGAGGCTGGGGGGCGGAGGGGGGGGGCCACCGCGGCCTCCACCAAACAAAGTGAAGCCAGGGGCCACGTCCATGTGTCACACGTACATGTTCCCTAGACCTCTGCTGGACTGCAGCAACAAAGGTGACAGAATGTAAAATTCTGCATGTCTTATCTTGTGTCATGTAACGCCAAAATGCAGTCTACTAAAGTCTACTAACTGAAATTTTCTTAAAATCTGAAGCAGAGATGATACATTTTGGATCCTATTTCAGAATAACTGATAGCCTAACTAACAAACTGTCTGGCACGTGGAACAAATAGTATACAGTTAAGGCAGTAGGTACTTCTTAGGTAGATACTTGCGGCTGGCATGGCTACATGGATGTCAATGGTCCACCACTTTGGTCCAGACTGAAATATCTCAACAACTATTGGATCGATTACTGTGAAATTTTGTAAAGACATCCATGGCTGTCAGAGGATGAATACTACTGACTTTGGTGCTCCTCTGAGTCTTCCTCTAGCACGACATTCATGATCCCTTCAGGATGAATTGTAATAACTTTGGTGATCCAGCTGGTAATCCAGCCTGTCAATCACACGTGTAACAACTAGTTTAGTCCTTAGCCCTTTGTCTGTCCTGGAAAGAGTTGGATAAAAATCCAGTAGATACTATGTCCACAGGAAAGGTTCAACTTGAAACATACTGAACATGAAGGTTGGCATGAACTGACATGAGGAATCGGTTCGTTATTCCTGCAGCAGAAACTGTTCATTTGCATCCAAACTTAAGTGAAATCATTCACAGTTGTGTGGTTAGCTTAAGCTTTGCTACTTATTCGATGACTATGATATGAGGCAAAAAAGCAAATTTCCTAGAAAACATACCAATAACAAATAGAATGCCCTAGCAGAGTTAAAAGGTACATTTGTTCGGTTTGTGCAACACTCTCCAGGTGATAGTTATATTTGCATGTCCATTGAGACTAGGCCTGAGATTTACTTTTGCTATCTAATGTTTTGGTTACAACCAGGCTGAGCAAGCCTGTCGTGTTTGTTTTATTCTGTTTGCTCATTCTGTGTTGCGCCTGAAACTCATTGAGAAGGAAGGGGCAGGCTCTGGGGCTGGTTGTGGTCTGTTCTTTTTAAATCCTTGCTCTTTTCCCCCAAAGTGACACATAGCAACTTTTGGTTCAAGAGTTAAATTAGTATTTGAAGACAACTTTCTCGTTTCACTTTGTGATATTTCGGGCATTTTGAAGAGCTACATTTTGGTGTGCTTGTGTTCTTGTTTGGTCTGTTGTGGTGTTCAGCACTTGTCTGATTTTTGCAAGTACAGCACCATCTCTCTTGTGTTGTAATGAATTGTAATTTGAATCATGCTGTCAATAATTTTCTGCAGACACATGTTCTCCAAGAGATTTTAGAAGGCAGGAATAACCACCAGCATCTCAAAAATGTGTGTTGTTTTTTCAGTTTTAAAACTGAGTCAGCATGGGTGACAGCTTCCCCAATGCTCTTTCAGGTCCCCCAGTTTTCACATCTGCGTAAAAATGCCATTTTGAGGCTGCTGTCCTAGTGGCTGTAACTTCTCCAGGGCTCCATAAAAAAATTTGTTTCACTGTTGCTTTTCAAAGAAAAGGCAATCTCTGAATTTGTGCAGACAGATCACTCTGGGTTACTTTTATGTGGGGTCTTAATACTTAGTTGCTCTCTCATTTTCTCCCTTTCATCCTCCTCTCTGTGTCACGACTCATCTAACACCATAATTGCATCCACTGTCACCAAACTAAACTGAATGACTGTGTCCGTGATTCAGACCAAGTGAGCTCCCAGATTTAAATGAGCAATTGAATGAATCTATGAATGGAGTGCTAATGCTGTTCAGAAAAAGCAATCTTTCATAGAGAATTGACAAGCCAAAGCCACACAATGCACCATCTGTAGTGGGTAAATGCTTGAGGAAGCTTTCTGCATATTTTCCTAATTTTTTTCTACAGTGGGACGTTTGAATTGATTCTTTATCTGAATCGCTATAAGGTCTCTGTTTTCTCACAGACGGATTCTTCAATCCATCTCTCTACATCAATTCTTTTTTTTTTTTTTTTAATGCCCGATAATCACCCTCCATCCTGCCTCCTTCTAAACGAGATGTGATGTGTTAATGTTGCTTAATATATTACAGCTTTGTGCATGACATTCAGGTCATGGCTTCTTCACTTTTGATCTGCAAGGAGACCCATTTAGTGGTACTGTAACTTGATACCAGTTGAGGATTGAAGTTGTCTCATTTTGTTGCTTTTTATGTGCGCTGGATTCCTGCAGCAATGTTTTCATTAGTTTTATTAGTAGTATTAGCTGTCAGTCACAGCGAAATACAATCACAGGTAGATTATATAATTACACCTTATTTTTTCTCTACCCCCTTTTGTCTGTTCAGTGATCTAAACATTTACAGATGCTGGCAGAGTTTGGTATGCTGTGGTATGATATGGCCTAAAAAACTCTCTCACAGATTATGTGGAGTTGCTTCAGAAAATCAAAGCATCATTGTTCCCTCCATTTTCCATTATATATTACTTCTTGATCCCCCAAGAGAAAAAATCTCATTATGGGGCTTGTTTTCTGTCTGCGCCCTACTGACACCACACCTAAAGCCCCCTGTGCAATGTGTCTCGCTTCCAAGTTCTCATTAAATTCAGTGCAACCTTTAGTCCTATGCTGGAAAAACACTGTGATCTGTGTTTTGTTAGTAGTCATTTGATTGTACATATTCTTGATAAAGTTGTGTGTAATCCGAACACAATGTGAAAATGTAAACTAAAATAATAATGCTCATAAAAAAGCTATGTTTTTATGAGTGGGACCCTGCCCTGAACAGTTGGTGGTGTGCCAACAAACAATACGCCAAGAAGGTCCATGAAGACAAAGACTGCTAGCAAGCAAACATGAATGTAAGCAATGTACAATATGAAGTATTCAAAATTTGGTTTAGTAAATGTTTTTATGACAAAAGAAAAATGCATACAACACATTTGTTAGACCTCAAGGATATATACAGGAAACATTAAATGCAAACAAAAACTCCACAGGGCACCTTTGAGTGGTGCAAATCTGCACTGAATAAATTACCAAAACCAAGGGACATGTACGGAACCCTAGGTTTTTTGGGGCCCCTCTTGGCCTAGGGTCCCATTGCAGGTGCACACTTTGCCAGGTTGGTAAGCTGGCCTTGCACAGGTACATGCCATATAATGCAGCTGCAGGACTGGCAGCTTTAAAGCTTAATCATCTTCAGTCAGACTCTGTGAAATTAAATATCAGAATGACAGTGGTCTAAAAATAAAAAGATTAAGTAAAAAGAAATCGTGGAGAGGGTGAACATGAGTGTAGGGAGGTGGAACAAATGTGGAAAAGGGTTTTCTTTCACATTGGACTGAAAAGCAAGCAGGCAGCAAGAAATAGAAAACCCAGAGCAGAGTGGAAACATACTCTGATATCTCAGTCTACGAACCCTATATTCCTTTCTCCCTGGTTTTCTCCCCAGTCTACATGTCTCCCTCCCTCTGGTTTGAAGTCTGTTTCTCTGAGGTGAACCACAGCAGATTTCAGGCTCCACATCATGCTTACTGGAGATAAATGATATACAGAGTGGCCAGAGTTATTAAGGGAGTTCTTGAGGTTATGTTTCTCAAGGATGAGACGTGGACCTTGGAGTTAGAGTTACTCTGTGGTAATATCCAAATATATATGCCTTCAAAATTATTTCTGTTTAGGTCCCCTCTATACGACGGACACGGTGTTGAACTCCCTCTAAATTGTATATATCCTGGATTAGTACTGTATTAGTACTGTTAGCCTAAAAAAATGTAACATTAGCATAAAAAAAGGTAACATTAGCAATTATCAAATCATTAAGTAATGCCCCCTCATTCTAGATATATGCCAGATGTTACATCAGTGCAAAATCACCTTTCCATATTTATCTCCTTATGAGCTTTTAGTCATTCGAGTTTTTTGGTTTTTTTTGCACACATCTCATGAGGTTGCTGAGAACCACAGCTACAGGGTGGTATTGTTTTGGCCTAGTTCTAGACTTTACCTTCAAGACTGTGCTCATAAGGTTAAGAAATCATAGGTTTCAGAAGTACCACAAATCATCCATATAAACTTGAGGCCATTTGAGCAAGGGGCTGAAAAGTGACTCATGTGTATGGTATGTTAGCTGCTTCCAAGACACATACACGCCAACATGCATGATATTATGTCAGGGTCTCCCTTGACGTCCTGGCGCACAGACAGCGGGCAGTTAGTCAGCAGAAAAAATAATCTTCCATAATGTCAGTTGAGTGAGAGGCAGATGGAGAGAGCATGAATGAAAAAGAGGACAGTATCAAACATCAATCTCTACTAACAGGAGGATTAAGCTACAGACTCTACCAGACACCAAGAAGTTTTCCTGCAGTAGTGTGAATCCTCTCCACACTGGGGACTGTACTGATATTCGACTTCTGGGGTTCAGACTTTCCCAAAGAAGTTTTCCAGGCTGAGGCGAAGGCGTCAGCGAAACAATGTGAGAACAGGTCATGAGCTACTTAGAATACCCACAGAAACCAGTTGTTTTGATGGGTAGTTGCCTCCACTGTCTAAGGATGATTTGGATGGATAAAGCTTAGATGACACAAGGATAATTATAATTGTATTCTTTTCTTTCCTTTTGTTACTGCCAAGACATGGTGACATGGGAGGCCTTCAAAGGGGCAATTTTATGCACTCAGTCCTGGAACACTGGCTCTGTATTTATTCATCAGGATGAGCAGAAATAGAAAAAAAAACATTTGCGCAGATTATGTGCGGAAAGATAAAACACACAGTTTCAAAACATTAACTGTGATCTTAAGGACTCACTTAAAGACCTGATTAGGGAGTACTATTGGGAACAATAACAAAAATAAAGGAGTGCATCATTGTACTTGTTTGTAAAATGACAATTCGTGTCCTGCAACCTAAAAGAACAGATTGACATTTTTGGGAAATATGCAAAATCACTTTCTTTCAGGGAGTTAGATGAGAACATTGATACCACTCTTGTTTCTATGGTATATATGAAGCTACTGCTAACAGCCGGTTACCTTAGCTTAGCATAAAGACTGGAAGCAAGGGGAAACAGCTAGCCTGGCTATGTCCAAAGTTAATGACATCCACCTAACAACACCAACTGAAGCTCACTAAGTATTTGTCTGAGTATCTTGTTCCTTAAAATGGCTTTGGTTTTATGGGGGGTTACTGTATGTGCATTGTGTGTTTCCAATCTTTGCACTAAGATGCTAACTGGCTGCTGGTAGTAGGTCAATATGCTTCCAACTGTAACTTTGAGTTGAAGCAGTAAGGCAATAAACCTTATTTTTTAAATTTAGCATGACTCAAACCCCCAAGACTACCATTGTAAGGGAGTAAATGACAACTAGCGCTAATCTGGTCATTGTAGTAGTGATGTCATGTAAACAGAGAACTCTGCATGTTTAGAAAAGGCTTTACCCATGCCTCTCTATCATCTGCCAGAATGATGACAGAGAGTTCTATACTGTATATTACATAAAGCCCAAACATAACACACATGCAAAATCAAGAGCCGAGAAACACACTGGAACTTGACAGATTTTTCTTGTTAAACATGAATAACGGAAAAGATCCCAACCCTGTTCAGGTTTTTGCTTTAGCACAATACACACAATATTCTCATCTCTCTTCTCAAGGCATATACTGCATATACTCTACTTTAATGCTGGATGAGCAACTATACTGCATATACTTCCTCTGAAACCATGATACCTCTACTCTTGGTTCATATATGCAGTTTAGCAACTGAAGTGCAAGTGACTTCACATGAAATACAGTTAAACTGAGGAAGGCCCACATTAAATATGGATTAATTCTCAGCTAACTGTACGCTACCAGAGCCTAGAACTAAGAAAAGACTTTGAAAAATGACTCCTCCTTTCAAGTCTGGGCCGTGGGTCCAAACCACAAAATTCACTGCACTACACACAGTTGACCCCACAGTAATCATGTCAGTGCTGAAAAAAAAATTAACTGCTTCCCCCTCTGCTGTCCAAACAGTATTAAACATATTGCAACCCCCTGCTCTAAACAGATTCAGTATTAATGCGCTAATGAAATATAATGTATCTGGCAGCTGGAGCTGTATATTTCACCTTTTGCAAAAATATATGGTGAAGAAAGGAGAAAAAATAACCAAACTACAGATTAACTCATAATTCATATGTTTATATACATCATCAGTAGTGCTAAACCATAACCTCTGGAGTGGGATATATAGATAAATGTCCAGATTAATGTTCTGCACACCTAAAGTACTAAATCATGGAAATAGCTTACCTCTATCTATTTAAATTATATAAATACTGCTGTATATTTACTACACTCCATGATCCATGTTAAACAACCGATGATGGGCTCTCCAAAGGATGTTTCCAAAGAATAAATGATTAAATACTGTAGAAATGTAACAGCTAATTGTTCAGATTAAATTACAGTGGAGTTTTAATCAAATAAATCAGTCGGATTTCCAGAAATGGAGAGATTTTCTTAGGCAGTAATTTAGCAACATTTTCTGACAGAAAAATCTAAATCGGACAGATGTTCACATGTGAACCAACATAATGACTCCAGCAGATTCAGCAAAAACTCAGTCCAAGCCCAGTTATAAATAAATAATTTTCACTTGTCCTGACCTGTTCACTCTCTTTCTCCTTCTCTCTGTATATTTCTCCATTCAACAATCTGCTCTGTAGAGGTATGAAGCAGATGTTAAAGGAGGAAAGAGCCTAACACTTTTTTTTACCCAGAGGTAGATACCGCAGGACCCTCAGGGCACAGCCACCACTTATCCAGCCCTAACCCACTATCACTGCTCTATGCACAATGTAGGAGATTATCCTCATTAAACTGTGAAACACACAAGATCACAGATATATCTCTCTTGGACAGAGAGGGTTTGGTTAGTTTTTGGCTTAAAAGGTTGAAGTCTGATTTCACATAAGGGAGCCTGGGAATTTGAGTCTGATGTTTGCAACTGAAATGTGACAGCATTTTTCCAGCTTTTTGAATCTGAAAATCTGCTTGGACAAAGTTTCAGACAGATATTCACCTAAGGCTGAATGGGATTCCCGTAAGACTTCTCAAAAGAAGAGTTCTCACCATGGAGGACGGACGGCTTGTAACCTGGAAGTTAACTATCTCCAAAGTCTGCTCCTGCTTTTTTAAATGTCTCTGCCTGCTGCACACTCATCAAATATCACTGCGTCACATCACTGGACAATAATAACATTTCCTGAGTGTGTTGGCTACGCGTGTGCATGCGTATATGTGTGTCCTGTGTGTGTGTGTGTGTGTGTGTGAGTATATTTTCTTAGAGTCAGTGATGATTTATGGCAACACACCTTCATGTTAACTGGCTACAACATCTGTGGCAGTAAAGTCTGTGCATAAAGTCTGCACCATCTGCACTATAAAAGTGTCCATAAGCATTCTTCTGAGCAAATTACAGTCTGTGTAAATAAATACATCCAGGAAACCAGTCCACATGCGTGTATACATGAATGCTCAACCACACACATATCGTACACAAACTTTTTTTCCAAGTCATTTTATATAAAAATAAACATTGTTTGATTATATCTCAGTCAGTATTCACTGCTTAACACATTTCCGTTTCCTCTCGTCTGCAACCATTTTGCAAACTGCTTCAAAAACAATGTTCATTTCACTCAATTTTAAATCAAACTGCGATTTTCTTTTTCTTTTCTTTTTTTTCTTTTTACATACACTGACAGGTGAAACAAGTCTAATCTCTGTGGAAACCAAAAAAAAAAAAAATTCAAAACCAGAAATTTTTTTTTACTTCAAAACACTTTGATCCAGCTTTTGAAATCCCAAAATTAGAACTTGTGCAATAACGGTCTTAAAATAATCTGTGGATAAGCTCCACATATCAAGATTCAAGCTTTCGCTCTGTTGTTTTTAGCTTTATGACAAAATGTGTTAGCAGTGACAAATCTTTATTTTAACTGTCCCAGCGCTGTGGAGATGATTCAGTGTGGGACTTTGATTTAAAATCCAGAGAGGATCTGTTTTCAAGATGGGAATATGTGGGGAATCACTGTTTCATACATTACAGTCTTCAAAGACACTCTTACGGCAGGGAAATGTGTTTGTGCCCGTGTGCGTGTGAGGCTGGGAAGAGAGTGGAAACACTCTCTTCCCAATAGTGTTATACATGCTGTCACGCTAGCAACGTTAAATGTTGCCCACATCCCACAAAACATCTTGAAAATATATAAAGATGCAGACAGACTGTATTTTCAGCTCTCCTGCTTATTCTGGGGCTGTACACTCAGCATTCTGATTTCATTTGTTGTTCACATCTGCCTCAGTCCCGTAAACCTATCAATAGGGATACATGGATGCATCTTTATTTTTTGTCTTCATATAAATACTTGCAGTGTATTGCATTCTCTGTATCCGAAATCTTATCTTCTATTAAGTTTAACCCTTTTACACTTTTAAAGGACAGTGAGCTTTCTCTCCCAAGCTTTCTCTCTCCTCTAAACACTCTACCTGCCAGGTCCTTTCAGAGTTGAAGACCTTATGTTTGTACATCTTTCTCCCTTTGCAGATTTGAATCACATCCCAGCTGACCTGCCATCTGACATAGTGAAGATGGATATGTCCAGTAACAGTATCAAACATCTCAGGCCCAAACAGTTCCTGCTGTCCAAAGACCTCAAGCTGCTCAACCTTAGCAGCAACAGTCTGCGCCTTGTAGACACAGGTAACCCCACCGCCCCACCCTCCATAACCCCACATATACATGAGCACATATATCTGGGCTCTTTCGAGATACTTGTTTCTGATTGGCTAGTAGGTATTTGTTAAAATCACATAACAGGGGCACTCAAACATAGTTCTGCTCAAAAGTTAAATGACTGTTTTAACATTACTGCTTCTGCTGCATTGCCAGTTCATTGTAATGATGAAATGAGCTGTGCTGTGGGTTAATCAAGTGGAGACCCCTACCAGGGGCTGCAAGATAAATCTGAGGTCCGTGAGGTGATTAACATAATAGCAGTTGGAAAAACACACAGAGTGTTCTTTTTTTTTTTCCTCTGATCTTGGGATTTTGCTGGTGAATTACTGAATTTTACATCTGATTGATCATTTTTACTGAATCCGAATACTAAATCTGCCTTGGCAATACAGGAGTACCACTAAAAAAAGGGCAGACTCTCGCTCCAAGCTAATGATGTTTGGGCTCATGTCTTCCTGTTCATGAGGGAAATCCTTTACAAAACCTTGCAGTTTTATTCATAACCCTGCAACACATGTAAACAATCTACTGTAGCTCATCTAAAACCATTTGAAGACTATTTGGAAACATTGGAAACTGACAACACACACTGTGTTATTCTGAGAGCTTGTGATAGCCAATGACATGTGGTTTTCCTTCTAATCTTGTTCACATTTGGAGAAAAATTTTAAAAAATGTTAATTTTCAAGTGAATGTTTATTTATGCTTTTCATGTGAAGGATGACCAGAGAGGGAACGGAACACGAATGAAAAGGCAACACAAAGGCTCTGGTACACTTGGATAATTACAAATACTGTTGATGCACTGCCTTTTTTGCAACAGTCTTTCATTGTTGGTTTTGGCCAATTTCTTCCACCAGGTTGTGGTTTTTCCAAGCAGGACAACACTGAAATACACAAAACAATCATTTAGAAAGTTACAGGAAAGTGCATTACATCTGAAGCCAATTTAGTGCACATTCTTGTGAGTAAAAACTTAACTTTTTAGGAACTGTTACAATCTGGGGGCTCCAGCCACGTTGAACTCCAAATTCTGCAGAAAAAAATTTCTTAATAGTTTTCCTGTAAGACTCCCTACAGAACATCCTACGTATCTACATCTCCTTTTTGTTACTGTAAATGAAGCAACAATGAAGTAGCATATCTGTATTTAATAGTGGGACTTTTACAGCAGTTATATCTGTAGTTATGGTGACTTAATGCTTTAAAATTGTGTTTATTTGTTATAGAGAATTGTAGGTAATTAAAAGGAACTTATGGTGATTACGGTAATAGTTTGACGCCTGCCTGAGAAAAACACCATGAAAGTAGACCATATTGGGCTCCCTGTGGTCATAGTCGCTCAAAAAGCTAATGAACAGGAGCTAATTTGGGATAGTCAGTCTTCTGAGTCATCTTTCCATTCCTCCCCCTTTATGTCCTGTTGCTCCCTCTATTTATCATCTTTAGGGTCTGATGATGAAGTAGCAGCAGCTAATCTGTTAAAAATAGACTTGGAAGGATTTCAGTCCCTAGTGTCCATTTTTCTTTTGCTCTCATGTCTCTATCTCAGCGATGTCTTTCTTCTCACAATATTTGTCCTCCTCTATATGTTCTGTACATTCTCCTCATCTTCTCTTCCCCTCTGTAAAGATCAAAGATGGGCCAAAGGCTAGTGGGCAGCATGAAACAGTCTCCACTGTCCAATTACTTCCATTCAAACGCGCAACATACATACACACACACACACACACACACACACACACACACACACACACACACACACACACACACACACAAGCATGCATGTGCAAACAAATACACAAACTGCTAACAATGCCTGAAACCTTTTAAGGACATCAGCAGTCACCTTTTTAGCCCATGTTAGTTAGATTTTGTTGGCTTTGTGTCTGCAGGATGTGTAAATAAGCAACTGTTTGCTAATAAACTTGCTAGAACAACTTTATTAGGTGATAATAACCCAGCTTGTTGTGCTGCCCCCAAGAGGTCAAAAAAATTTATTTCTGTAAGTTTAAGTAAACCACACAAGCAACCAAACAGGAATTGTCCATGGAGACAGGATAACCTTTTTAGTAATCAGACAGCAGTACTCATTTAATTCTACTATTCATCCCCTCCCAGCTGCATTTGCAGGCCTGCTGTACCTCCGTGAGCTCGACCTGTCCAACAACAGCCTCCATTACTTCCAGTACGGTGTACTGGAAGACCTCTACTTCCTACGAAAGCTCTCACTGAGCAACAACCCCTGGATCTGCGACTACAACATCCACTACCTGATCTACTGGCTCAAGCACCACCCTGCCGTCTCTTACACTGGCTTGATCTGCTCCGAGCCGCAGGAATTCAGGGGCTGGCGTGTTGAGGATTATGTCAAGACCTACAACGGAGAATGTCCCAAGGACAAGCAAACAGGAGGGATGGATACGGGACAGGGAGGACAAGGAGGGTCGGACAATGAGGCACAGGAGGTGATGGGAGAGACGGGTGAGGGGCAAGCTGAGCTACTGCCTCAGCCCCTGAGAGAGAGGAAGCCAAAGAGGTTTGAGATCATCAGGCTGAGTTAGATTGGAGGTGGATCAGTGGACTCATGTGGTTTAGTATGGAGGGAAATTTAAACAAGATGCCACAAGGTGGTCTGTGGACAGGCTGAAGAATGGATTAATAAAAGCAGACTCAGTGATTCAAGTTCAAGTAAAAATGTAATAGCAGAAGTACAAATTTCGGATTAAATCCATTATTTGGGATTAAAATGTCATTTTAAAACATCTTCCATGTTTGACCATCTTTAAACATTAACATTTTCTCAAAAGAATATTAGTTACAATTTCATATTACTAAGATTACATTTAAACGAAGGGTTATTAAATGCTGTTTGAGCTTTTGTTTTATCTTTTTGCAGAACACTCTCAATCCAGTCTGTATCAAATCTAATAACCCCAACAAACACGTCTCTGAATTTCCCACACAGTAAACTGCAGATGCTCTCTTTTTTTTCTCTTGCAGTAATTTTGATATTGAGTTCAGGATAAACTTTTTTCTTTTAAAAACTTAGTTTTTGGTCTTTTTTTTTGTATTAATTAATGTATGATATTTTCTACCTGTTTTCTGGAAATAAAATTGGGTTTATTTTTTCTGAAAACGTGTTTTACTAAGTGATGCGCAGACATGATGGAAGGCAAATGGTATATGGTAGACATACCGGGCTTGTTTACTTACAGTGCCACCAGTTGGCCACCAAATATGATGGAAACCAGCTGATTCAATCATACGGGCACTCACTGGTTAAATGTGGACATGAAAGTTCCATATGCTTTACTGGGAATCTGCCAAGTGAACAACTAACCAGAGGTGCAACATACCAAATTCCAAAAAATTCTCTTCAAAAAACAGTAGTGATGATGGAAACTTTGAATCGGTCACTGCCAAGGCTCGCTTGTTTCATTTGGCACCCAAATGGTCACAGAAGATTTAGACATTAAACGAACCCACATGAATATTTTTTGGTTGGTTTTTATTTATTTTTGGTTTAGTTTATTTATTTTTGGTTGTTTTGTTTTTTTTTTGGATTCCAAATGCGGGAAACACAGTCTTCACTGATTGTGCTTCAATGAGTTCACAATTGTCATTACATATTTTGGGCCACAAGACCGAGTTAAACCAGGATAGCCCACTTAATGTCCTGCTGTCACTGAAGGTTTGAAACACAGACCATATTAAAATTTATTAGAACTCCTTGGCACTCAAATGAAGTATGTACTACTAGTAAAATAGTCAAAAATTGGTTATTTCACGCTTCCTAGTTGGAATTTTCATTTTGGATGAAGGATAAGGCTACATCTAGATTGTTCCCATGATTGTTCCACTCTTGACTAAATAAAACTAAGGCAGATTAGCTGTATCAGTGTCAGAAAATAACAATTATTTCAAATCCAACTACATGACTTCCCGGTTTATGTTTCAATAGGACCTGCCAACTTGGCACTGAACACAAAGAAATATTACACCGATAGGAGCCGCAGCTTAGTTACTTTATGATCCTGGCATAGTTCAGTCTTAATGCTGATGTGACCTTTTCTTGTTTACTGGGCTACATGATAACTTAGTTAATTGTTTCTTAGTGCAGTCACAGATGTTTTAAATTAAGTTGATCTTTATTGTCTAGGGCAATGAGCATCCAACTTGCAGTTATAAATGTAAGTGTAACAGCACAGTACCCTCTAGTGTTCACAATGAAGTGGTCCTCTGGATTATTTCAAGAGGGTGTCGTCCCAGTTATCATCCTGTTATCATCAATTAGCCATAGCCCAAAACCCCTAAGGCCAGGTTTTCTTTGGCTCAGTTTGCAGCCAAAGAAAACCTGCATAAATGAATGGAGAAACATAAAATATGCAGATGCCTACATATAGGTAAGAAGTCACTGAATGGCTTTATTGGTATGCATATGATGTGAATCATATACTGTGGCCTTCACAGTCCGCAGATCTCAACTGAAGTGAGGAGATTTTGGACTGGCAACACTCCCCCCACAGTCATCAACACACAAAATGAAGGAGTATCTTTAGAAGAATTATTCCAGTAGAGTTCAATAGGCTTGTAGAAACTAAACTAGGATGCATTCAGGTCATTTTGCTGGCTCGCAGTGGCCCATAACCTTTCTAAGACATTTTATGTGGGTTTCCTCCTTTAATTTGTCAGTCAATCTGATACTCATAACCAGGCTTCTACAGAACCTTTGTTTCTCATGAAAAATCTAGTTTCATATCAATCAGAAACTGGAAAATCCATTTAGAACACATTCACATCCTACTACAGACATTTATGACAATTCAAGCCATCTGTATGCATACCACTGTCACCGGCGAGAAAGTCAAACAAAAATGTATAATTCACAGCTTTCTGGTTTGTAGCAGATTCTCAAGAACGTTTCATCCAGAGCGCAGCAGCAGAGGATCACAGCTCGTTATAGAGGTCACTTGAGTCTTTCCCAGATTTTCAAAAGTCTTTCCGGCAGAGTGAAACATGGAGAAAGCAAACACACGCCAGATATGGAATTCTTTGTGTTCTTATTGCACTGACTGGGGTTTGATAAAGATGACATGGTTGAGGCCAGTGAGCAGGTGTTGAGAATGCTTACTTTTTGTGGTTTTTGATCCATAGTAATGCTTTAGTTTTTACATTCAGATTTTGATTACTTATGCTAGTGCAAACAATTCTGAACAATTCTATAATTCTCCTCACGTCAAGTAAGTCACAGAAAAGTACAGTAATTGATTTTTCAATACTTTCCATAATTGCTTAAACTTCCTCTTGGTTCTTGAGGCCTCTTTGTATCGTCTTCCAATCATCAACATTCATGATTAAAAGTGTCCTTCAGCCACTTTCTCATCCACCACCAGCTCTTACTTTCCAACAGCTTTATCTTCGCTGTCCTGTCCACATTTGTATCAGCAACATGACTTCTTCTCTGGTGGTGTGTAGGCCGCTACGACGCCATTAACCGGCCGAGAGTTGCCCCGGAGGAGAACTCGAGGCGTGCTCTCCAAGTCCCCCTGCTGGACATTAAGGCCGTTACGAAAGAGCAGCTCCCTTGCCGTCATCATGAAGGCTTCTTCCACATTCTTACTCTCCTAGGCACAGAGGAGGAGGTAGAGAAGTTTAGGTAACAATTTCAACCAATTTCAAAACTTCTCTTCCGTGTTTTACGTGTGTAAGTGCACTCATTACCTTTGCTGATGTTTCTAGAGCAGCTAGTATGCCTCTCTCCTTTGCCAGTTTACAGGCTTCCTCAAATTTAACCTGACGTTCCTGCTCCAGGTCACATTTGTTACCTAGATAGAGACAATCAGGGAGCTGAGAGATGCAAACACAATACCTAAAGGTCACTCTAAACACCCAACAGGAGTCTGTACCACAAAAGTTTTTTCTAATTTTATTATCAATGTACATAATTTATTACATGCTAACACCAACACCTGGACATACTGAAATGTACATACAGTCCTGTAGGTGCAGCTAAAAACATACATTTTAAAGTGTAATACTGACTTAGATGACTTCAAGTCAAACATTTCAATCACACAGCTGCTGTAGCACATTCTGTGTAAATTGAGATCAATTTAAAATTAGAGAATAGATTATGAGGATGGCAGGGGTACTTCTTTAAGATAACATTTGAAGTAACTTATGTGCGGCTTCATAAGTTGGAAATGTGCTATGGGGAGATGCAGCTAACAATTTAGAGGTCATTTTCCACAAGGTGAATATTGTATGTTTACATGAGCAAATCCACATTAAAATTGTGAAATGGTGTACTTTTTTTCAGTTGAGTTAGGCATGATGTCCTTTCCACACAAGTCAGAAAGCATTATATGTTAGTATTATTGCTATAGGAAAAGTAAAAGGAGCTGCGATGGCCGAGTGGTTAAGGCGTTGGACTTGAAATCCAATAGGGTTTCCCTGCGCAGGTTCAAATCCTGCTCGCAGCGTCCAGCATGTGTCCAGTCTGTGCTTGAACCATAAATTTAAACCACATTAGGGTCTGAGGCTTTTGCTGCAGAAACATTTAAAAAAAACCCCACCTAGGCACCAAGTTCAAATAATCACTACCATTTTTCAGTACAACAATTTTACAGCCTAAGAAATTATGCTCTTATTGTAGGATTTTTGAACTGAATTTCACTATTTTCTCGAATGTTCCATTTTGTCCACCCTCGTAGACAAATCACTCAAATTGCGCACTCACATAATAAATTACAGTCACGTCCACACTCACCTATGAGGACCAGCACCACATTGGCTGCCCCATACAGCTCTAACTCCTTGATCCAGTGGGTCACTGAGTCAAAGGTCGAGTGTCGTGTGATGTCATAGGTGATCATGGCGCCGTGAGCACTGCGGTAGTAGCTCTGGGTGATTGTACGAAACCTCTCCTGGCCTGCCGTGTCCCACACTTGCATCTGTTAAACACACACACAAGCAGATCCCTTGGTCTCCCTCTGCAGAATACTCCGTGAGCATCTGACAGACCACGTTAGCGTGGTGATGGCTGTCATAGCAACCAGTCCAGACTCACCAGCTCAACCTATTTGTTTTCAATCCCAGTGTTAAAGGTTTTGGTCCATATCGCTAATTTTGCTATCTGGGAAAGCTTAAAAACCAGATAGAAAATTCAAGGAAAACATCCTCCCTGTGCATAGCTACAGAATGTGACATTAAAAAAAAGCACTGCTATAGCCACTGATCACCAAGAACACCCCGAAATACAATAGTGAAATGTTATCAATATCAGGCGGCTCAATTTTAGTACAGCCACAGGCTTGATACGTTACTTGGAGTTGAGGTGAAATGAGAAAACAGGAGCTTATCATTGTTTGGACTCATCTGAGCCCCTATCACCTAACAACCCCCATGTAATTTATTTTAACAGTTAATACTTCAGGATCTATGACGCAGATAGTTTGAATATTTCCTCCAGCATTTAAGTTCAGTTGATGACATGTTTGTTAAGAAGAGAACGCATGCCATGCATTTTTATCTTCAAGTCATCTAACTGGCTTGCCCACAGAACAATACAGTTGCTGTAGGTGTGCATGTGTGTGTGCGTAACAGACTGTACCTTCCCCCCCGGGGCCATGACAAATCTACAGATAAGCCTAGCAAGATAGAGAGTGATAAAAACAGGCTAGATTTTAATATATCAGTACCGAAAGTGACTTTATATGACCTTTCTGGGCATCCTTACCTTTAGCCCATACCTGACAGTATCACGAGTTTTCAGATACTGCGGTGCCCGCGTGTTGATCAGTAAAGACAGCGCACACATGAATAACCAGTTTATTGGTGATGATAGGAAATGTGTAAGCCAACCATTTAACTGAGTGGACAGATAGATTTTCACACCACTCAGGTAAGAGCTTTTCTAGCTCAGTGATGCCGTGGTGATGTCATTCCAGGATTATTTTTGTCCGTACAAAAGCTCGAGCAGAGAAACCTGAAGGACAGGTTCTTCATGTGAGCAGCTGGTCTGACTTGCTTTGGACTGAGTCTAACTGTCACTGTCAGCAAAGGACACCTCACTGTGGTGGCATTTACTCTTATAGCTAGGAGGGTCCATTATTTGCGACTGGACCTGGGTGTTTGCTCCTTTTAGGCACACCATAAGCTTTACATTCCGGTTTTTTCCATACTTTTCATTCGATCTTTCACCAAAATGCCTGCAACCTTGCGGTGCAGCCTGTCACTGTCAGAACAAGCTGACTCTACAACACCCCATGATGAGGGCTCATTGGAGCATAATCAGGGTTCCTGCAGGATTCACCGTGGTATATTTAAGACTTTTTAAGACCTTTTAATACAACATCAAAAGCAATTTATTACCTTTTTCACTGTCATATCGGTCAAAGTATTAAAGTTGGATGGAAAACCTGTAGGGATAATATGGCCTAGAATTTATAATCCTATTTTTCAAATACTTCCCAACAGTATAAAACAATAGTTCCTAATGATACAGTCAATTAAATTAATGTGATTTCAAGCCAAGTATAAAAAGGGTGGATAGAGTAACCAATTAAAAATAATTAATTCATTTAAACTTTTGCTAAAATTAACACTTGACCATTATGAGACAATGAGCTTCCTTGCTGCTGTAGTACATGTTACAGGTTTAGGTTATAAGTGTGTAACACATCCTGACAGCCCTCAGTTATATACAAAAAACATTTTATAACTTACCTTGGTGTTTTTTGAAATTCAGACTTTTCAATACCTTCCAAGGGATTTTTGAGGTAACTGATCTCAATGCTTTTTAAGGCTTTTTTAAAGCCCTGAAGATACAACAGTCATTTGAATTATTGACTTATTGTAGTCCCCCTTTATCCATCTCTGCATATGGTTGTTGTTTTTCTAACACCACCTCTACACTCATATGCCCTAAAAGACTCCACACGCACATATGTCCCTCAGCATTCGTGTCTTTATGTCCACAAGATCACTGCACACACAATACTAACCTTCACTTTCTTCCCCTCGATGTCCACGGTTCGTACAGTGAAGTCCACCCCGATGGTGTTCTGCTGCCTCTCCGCGAAAATCCCTGACTTGAAATTCTGAACCACACAGGTCTTCCCTACGTTAGAGTCTCCGATCAGGATGATCTTAAACAGGAAATCAAAAGAGTCGTCATGCTCGGATCCTGGGGCCTGCATGGTGGAGGCACAGTGGAGTGTGCGTGTCTCTCTGTGTGGATGTGAATGTGTGAGAATGGAGGAAATGATCCTTCCTACACTGTAGATATACTTGATGGGTTATCTTTATTCTTGATTAAGAATTTAAAATGCTGGGTCGTGGGAAAGAAAATATATAAACTACACTTCTCCCTCTTCCGGTGAAAGCAGTCAGTCACCGTGCTAGATTTCCACCAGCAGGGTCATTTTGGTTGAATTAGTCCACAAGTATCCTGTAAAACCAGTTCAAGTTTGTTTCTCAAGATGTAAAAATGGTGTTGTTCACTGGTTAGAAAGTGCCTGACAATCCATTTACCTCTCCAATTTTTACTAAATAAAATTTAAATGGTCTCAAATTTGAACCCTGTCCTTTTTCTCGGTTATGAAAAACTTTTTCTTTATAAGTCTGCGTTCTGTCTGTCTCGTGTCTCCAGCCAGTTCAGCCTGTCTCTCCCGTCTTCCAGCAGGACAAAACTGTCTCAGTTCTGCTGCTCCTTTCAGCTCCTTCTCAGTTGTTGACCCACTTTATGACCTAAAGCAAAAGAAAGCATGAATACACATCCCATCCTTTTTGTCCTCCTGCACAGGTTCCGGTTAGCTGTCTGTCAAAGAAAAAAGGAACTTCCTTCAGCTAAAATGGGATTTTTAAAAAATGCTCGTCTGTAATCCAGGGTTGCTGTCCAATCCACCTGCTGCTCTCTCACACATGTCAGGTTTTTTTTTTCCTCCACTGGCCTCTCCCTCCCGTTTTCTCTCTCTTTGTGTCCTTCACTCATCAGTTTTTCCTGTTCTTACTGACTCACAGCCTCCCGTGTCTCTCTCCACACCACCTGTGGTAACAATAGAAACCAGCTCTACCTGTCCCTAGGACAGTAGCCCAACCCCCACTACCGCAGTTGGATCTTGGGAAATGCAGTCATTTTTTGACATGAACAAAATTAAGCAATGTCTGTTGAAACTCACAGAACCTCATTTTAAATTCTCTTCAATATCCCAAAAGATGCAAAAGTTTGTCAGGCTGAACCACATGAAAATCTTTTCAAATATGGTTGTATAGCCATGAAGGTTGGCATTAAATTATTCAGTTATTCCATGTAGTGCAGGGGTCAGTAATTAAGATCAAACAGGGGCAAGTTTTTTTCCAACATTGTTTATTGAGGGGCCAAAATCAACATCAGTTGCGTGTGGTCAAAACTGATGCCTGTATATTTTCAATATGTTGTGCTTATTCATTTCTTTTTGATTCGTTAAAAGAATAAAACTGGTTTCATAAATCAGTTTTAGGAGTGTATCTGATGTCAGCTTACAACTCTCCCATTATAGTACGTTTGTGCTTACGCAGTTAGTTGATTACATTTGGTTTTAATCTGAATCTGCAAAACTAACTAGTGAATAAAGCTGCCAGATAAATGTACATATAAAATCATCTGCTTCTGCGATGTAGTGGCGTAGAAGCATAATTGAGTATCAAATGGAAATACTCCAGTAAAGTCCAAGTCTCTCAAAACTCGACTTAAGTACAGCACTTGAGTAAATGTATTTAGTCACATTCCACCACTGTATAGTTGAGAGTTCTGCAGACCTCAGGGGATTTTACTTTATTTCCAGTTTTTTAATAAGTTGATTCAAGTATTTTTAGATTCAACATGTTTAAATGTGACTTCCTTTCTAACTGGCAAAAGACTGTGAAACAGTAGTTGGTCCTTCACGTTGGGAAACTATAATTCAGCAGTTTACTGAAAAAAATTAATTTGATCTAAATAATAAATAAATAATAATATATATATATATATATATATATATATATATATTTTTTTTTTTTTTAATTTATTTATTTTTTAATGACCTTAGTGACCATCATGCACGCAACCATTGCACCTGTCACCACGGCTGACTCCCTTACTGAGATGCCACTATTTCCGACTGCACCTGAAGGCGGCACAGACCCCTCATCCAGTGCATCACAGCGACGCCCTGCGCGGATATAGATAGATAGATAGACAGATAGATAGATAGATAGATGCCCCTTGTGTTAAAACCACGGGACCGTAACAGCTGTGCCATCTGCTTTATGCGAAGGGTCGTGCTGAAGCCTGGGAGCGAAGCAGCGGCAGCATGCAGCGGAGCGCGGTGGTCGTGGTGGCGGAAAAAACGACCCTGAAAAGGCCGTTTATTTTCGCGAACGCCGTGCATATGGTAGGTAAATTCCACTGCCCTTCGGATGCAGTTGAAGCCGGGGGGTCCCCGTTTTTTTTTTTTTTTTTTAGCCCGTTTTACTCATTAAGGGGGTTGAATTGCTGCTGTTGTTTCGCCTAAAACCATCAGTCAGCCCGTAATGATCCTAAACAGGACTCGTGTTATACTGTCTGGCGGGGGACGACGCTGCAGCGAACCCCCTCCATCAGTATTATGCACAGCGTTGCAATGTCCGCAGCACATTTTATGTCGGAATGTTTAAAGGTTATACACATAGAAAGTGATGAGAAAGAAAATCCCTGGTGGCTGCAACAAAAAAAGACGCCATAGTGGTGGTTAGAATTTCCATTAAGAGAGAATAAACAATCCTTTTTCCATCCCACAATGACCTCTCCACCCCAAGAGTGTCTGTAATATTCAGAGAATGTTAATGCTTCCAGTGTGTTAGTGTTTCTCGGCTGTGAGTCATATGCAGTATAGGCCTCGTTTCGGTTGTGATCCCTACAGCCCCGTGAAAGGTATCCTGGATGGCGTGCTGCTGCCTTCCATTTGCACTTAAATGAACTGCTGCTCCTCAGAGGTGACACCGATGAGTTCACCAAAAGGCAGCACAAATTAAAAAAAAAAAACAAAAAAACATTTAGTCCACCTTTCCCAAAAGGTGGACTAAATAACATTTACCGATCGGAGAAGAATTTAGAGATACTTATATTTATGGTCTGTCTAGCATCAAACACTTTCATGTCTAAACAAATTTCTTTCTTCAAAGGCGCTGTGCTTCTTCATGCTGACAATGACAGTAGCTTGGCACAGAGACCTCATACAGACTGGCAAAGTAAGACTGACTTCTGATGTTCTTCTGACCGGATGAAAATCATTTCCAAAGCAGATATTATGATTTAGTGGAGGCAGAAATAACTCCTTGTCTTGTCAGACTTTAAAGGAGCAAAAGAGTTGCTGGGAAATATCCAAGTACAGCTGCGGAATTATTAATGCGAGGCCCTACTCGGTCTTCCACCAGTATTGCCTCGACGCACTTCAGCCGCACCTTTTTTTTTTTTAAATATTGTCTTTTCTCTGGAAGAGCTGAGTTCAAGCCCTCATGTCAACAAGCATCTGCCTGTTGAAGTGTCCTTGGGCAACACATTGAATTATCTTCACGCGCTAAGGGTATCGTTCTGTAGCTGACCCTGACCTTTGACCTCTTTTGTGGCCATGCCCTCCTAGCAATACATCTGTGACATCAAAATTATATTAATATCAAGTGTAAGTGAAGACCTCAGATGAGTTTTACTTCTTACACGGGTCCTTTAATCCTAGATTTTTTTTTTTGGTACCTTGATCAACAATAATTGTTCTATGTATTTGTCAAAAACAAATTTGACACGTTTTTTTTCTCCACAGCTGGTGTCCAGCGTTTCTGTGGTGTTAATGTACGTCATAGAGATCGGCTGCCTGCTGCTCTCAGTGCTGGGTGTGTTTGGAGCCTTTAAAGGAAAGAGATGGTGTTTGATTCTGGTAAAAACTTGCTCCATGAGTTTGTTACTACTGTGTGTGTGTGTGTGTGTGTGTGTGTGTGTGTGTGTGTGTGTGTGTGTATACACAATTTTTTTTTAACCTCTGTAGGGCAGTGCATGCATGTGTTCAAAAGTGGTTTCTGCAAATTATGCTTCTCTTTCACTTACTCTTGTTGGTTTATGTGTGTGTGCAGTATGCAACTGGGATGGCGGCGGCCAGTCAAACAATAATTGTTAGAACAGCGCTAAGCTACCAAGATCTTTATGAGGTACAGTACTTGAATGCCCTGCTTTTACAAGCTAACGCTGATATGATTTTTACAATGTGTAATATCTAACAATACAGCTATTTAAAAAGCAGGTTTAAATACAGTGTGTCTTGTTATGCGAAGAACAGCGCTCAGTGCGATTTCTCCCTCCTCAGAAACGTGTAGTCCGTGAAGAGTCAAAGTTGCTGTCCATGATGCCGCTCAGTGGAGCAAGCAAAGCCAACAGGACCCTGCTGTATAGTATTCAAGAAGAAGTAAGCAGCTACTTTTTATTTTTTATTTTTTTCAACTTTATGTACATTTGTTTTGGTTTTATAATATATAATAGTGTAACTGTTTGCTGGGATATTTTTTCTATACCACACGATGAAATGGTGCGCGTCCATTTGTCCATCTATAAAAGCTTTAATCTCAAATAATCAATGAGCTCTGTTCCGGCATTCGATGGGGAAAGATATCTCATGATGATCTGGCATTTAGAAAAATTACTCAGTTCAGACTTGACTTGGGGGATAGGCATGCTTCAAGCAAGTTTTTGAACTACAATTCCCATAAAGCTTTGGGGGTATTTAACAGGAAGTATAATGTTGACATGGCATCAGTTAGCTGTGGCCTACATCTTGAGCCCCAGGTTTTTTTTTTAAGCATATATTTGTTTAAGTTTTGGCAAGTTGGCACCATTAAGGGTTTGCCGAATCAGCCATTAGCATTTGCTGTCTGTAGCCTAACCATGTGTGTACAGACAACTATCATTGGAGTACTTTGATACCGAAGACAACTTAAAAATGTGATGATTCTCAGGCAAGATTTGGATTTGAGGAGAGTCTTTTTACTGTGATTGCCTACAAAGTGGATTTGTAGGCACGTTTTCAACGGATAATGATATTCACGGAAAGCGTAAGTCAGACTGAATCTGAAAACATGTGCATGATGTCAGTGGGCTCAGATTTGACTGAGTTATGACTCTGAGAAGGAGTATAAATTTTGATGCAAAATGCTGCTCGGGCCTCAAGTCTCTCCCTTTCGCGGCCCTCCACTAGCTTAGGGTTAGTTTTGGGGCTTTTTTTCAAAGATGGAAAGCTGCCTGAAAAGGCAGAGGAATAACGGGGCAACGAAAATCTGGGGAGGCCGCTCGAAGAACACAGGCACCTGCTCTTCCGCGCATCCAGTGCTGGATTTTACTAAAAGCTGTGACCCCCAACACACACATCACACTTAACACTCGGGTGTTTATCAAACCCTTTAATGAAGCCACAGCTGCGGTATATGTAGTCTTTAAGGTGTGGTCGGGCAAGCGGGTGTGTCTTAAAGACATGCTACCCTGCTGCGGGAGAATCATAACCTGTACAAAGCAAGCGATTCCAAAGAAAAGGATGCATCTTTCGTGGGCGCAGACATGTTTTTCTGCTTGTTGGGTATTACATTGTGTAATCCATTCTGTTTTGGTTTCTTTGTTTTGGATTAACTTTTTCCTGGACCCGTGTGTTGCACCTCCAGTTTGAGTGCTGCGGTCTTATTGAAGGCTACAAAGACTGGGGCTCTTTCATCCCTGCCTCCTGCAACTGTCAGTATCCAGGAAAATGTGTGAGTATCTCCCTTTATTGGATATAAACAGAATGTAAGCAGTGAAGATGACTCATCAGGATTTCTGTTCTTGTGGGTGTCTAGCACTGACACGTTGCAAATATTTTTCTTATTGCGAGTTAGACATTGTGGAATGTGTTTGCTACTTTTGGTCCTCTAGTCACACATTTTCTTTGGAAACGAGTATGTCGTCATAACTGATAGGAGTGAAGGCCAAAACTATGAACACGAAAGACCCAGGATGTCAGAGGAACCAAATTTGTCTTTAAATGTTAATTTGTCCTCATATTATTAAAGTCGCACCCACCTTTCACTCTTATTGAGCGAACCATATTTTTGTAATATTATATAATGGGGTTTTGCACGCCTCCCCAGATTCGACTACGGGGCAGCGCCACACTCGGGGCTCCAAAGAACCAGTATGTTTATCAAGAGGTAAAAAAAATCTTGAGATCTTTTTTTAGAAAAATAAAGAGGCTTACTGGTCCAGTAAACTCTTATCCTCTAACAGATTTTCTCTCAATTATTGCTTAATTCAAACTCTAACAACTTTAAAACAAACCTGCACCTTTTTTTTTCCCCCACAGCCTTGCCTACCGATTTATGTCTCCGAACTAAAGCTTGCATTCTCATTGGCGATGGGTATACAATTTGGAAGCGGAGTGTTTTGGGTATGTGTTTTGTTTTTGTTTTTTAAAAACATTGATTTGTCTGCTTGTGCCTTAGTTTAAAATGACAGTCACTAGGTACGTTGAGTTAAATGCCTTGATCTAATCTGTGCTTCCCTTCCCCATTTCCAGATGGTTTTACTTGTTATGAGCATCAAGCTCATGGGCCAGATAAGGAGAAAACAGGAATTCATGGCTCTTCTCCAATCAAACAGATATGTCCCTGGTGCCTTCTAGTAACATAGTCCGTTTTAATACATACTTCAAAATATTATCAAGCGTACCTTGTTTGAATTTGCACACGTAAACACATTACGCCGTCTACCATAAGCTGGCTATTTTGTGCTATAGCAACATATCTTAAATTATGATTTTCTAAGTGTTAATGCATGTAACTGATATTGAAAAGTAATCTACATGCATAGAACAATTTCAAATGATTTTTTTAATTACTGTGGCAAAAACAGTGAAGTTTAATAAAATGAAATTAACTTATCTTTAATAATCATCACATTTTCAAGATCCTGTTCTAAATGAATATCTTACCAAGCCACGTGTTTTTCTGGCATTTTGACATTTACAGTTAGTGTCGTCTTATTCTGATATGATTTATCTCCATTGCCTCCACACCTGGACACATCAGTGAGTCTTTGTAAAGGCAGATATTAATCCAATCCCATCTCCTGTACCTAACATTCTCAAACACATGCACCGAACACATTTGTGTTCGTCAGCTGGACCAACCTCTTTTAAACATATTCAAATATTTGTACTTGTCTTTAGCACACACATTGGGTTTTCAGCGTTAGAGCAAACAATAATCTTTGAAGAAATAATAATATGAATAACCATTATGTAGTGTCTTTCCTAAACAGTGTTTACAAAATGCTTTGATTAAAATCTAATGATTTATTTATTATTGAGCAATGTACTTCCTTGGGTAAATAATCAGGTTAGACAAAGGAATGAGTCAAAGTTCTCACTGGGATACCAGAATGTCTTGATGCCTTGTTATGCACATTGTATATTTGAAACTTCATAACTTCATTCAATTTTTCTTAAAGCACATGTAGTGATTAAATGATATATGGTCATGTCCATTAGGAGGAGAGGGGATTCTGTTTGGTTGCACATTCAGTAGACATGCCAGTAAATTCTCAATGATTTTCGCCTCCAAAATTGGATTTGAAGGGGTGGAGAAATTTTGGCATGGCCACTGCAGACAGGCTTTGAGAGGCTCCTGTTGAAAAATATTTCATCAGTATTGTGAGATTTTACTGTCCCAAAGAAGAAGCCTTCACGCCTCATCACTCCAAATATGACTTGCTGCATGAGCTGCCTGCAGTTGAAATGTCTCCTTGACTTATGTATTGTCAAATGAATTTCATCTGAAACAGCAAATCCAATGTCTACCTGTGCACTTAAACCATGAATGCCTAATATACATGTTCTGTAAAGTATGGTATATTTATTTCTGTCATGCAGGTTTTTTTTTTTTAATTTATGGAATGGAGTTATGTAATATTTTGTAAATAGCAGGAATAAACAGTGATTCTTGTTCCTTTGATGTCATAGCTTTTATTTTGAAATCATTTCTTAGAGCTAAAAAAAAAACCTTATATTCTCTCAAGTATTGCAGTACAGTTTTGAGGTACTTGTACTTGAGTATGTCCATTTCATGCTGATTTAGACTTCCATTCCACTCAATTTTAAAGGGGAATATTGTACTTTTTTTTTTTTTTTTTTTTTAAAGATACTGATGCAACCATGTGAAAGCAGCATTTTGCTGTCGTAGGTGGTCAAAGGTGTGGCTACTTTGAACTACTTTATATACGGTTAAGTAGTTACGTCGAGTACTCTCAACCAAGGGATCGGGCCCCTCCAAGGGTCCCCAGATAAACTGGGGGGAAGTGGAGTAAAAAGTGCATCTTTTCCCTCTAAAGTAGCATCATGTGGAAATACTCAAGCGCAGTACAAGTAATATGTGTTTACATGAATTGTATTGAACTCAATATATCGGTAAGAAACTGTGGCAGCAAATTATAACCCTTAAGATTTTCATAGTATTCATTTTTCTGCAATAGCCACTCAAAATATATTACACCTCTCCACAGAGTAATACAAAGTGTTACCTCCACTTGCACGAGGGTTTCACAGGAAACAATGCATGCATATGCTTCAACATTACTGTTTATAATATTATGTACTTGACAGAAGTGACTCTTTACAGATGGAATGAAATGTAGTACTTGTAAAAAAGTAATAAGGATTTTTACGTTAGTATTGCTATTTTTTATGAATGTGTATATATATATATATATATATATATATATAAAGTGTAACTATGTAGAAATTATATCCTTTTAAAGATTAAAGTAATAGTGTCAAAATATAAATATGAATTGACTATAAAACTGCCCTAGGACTCCAGTAAATTCTTTAATTAAAATGTCACTGCAAAGTTGGAAAAATTAAAAAAAAACAACGTTTACAAAAATGTGGCACAATATGATACAGAAAAAGCTATAAAACCACAAAATACAAACATTCTTGTTAAGGCTCTAATACATCCATATTTCTGCAGCCATATCTTCATCAGTGCTTTTTTTCTTAAAAATCAACATTTTCTTTAACCATCTCATTTTTTAAAATTTTTTTACTCTATTTTCATGTCTTACAATACGCCTCATTTTGCTGTGTGCCAGGGCTTACATCTTTGGAACAAATGTGCGAAATCACGATTCCAGTAGGCAATGAAAATACCACTACAGAGTTTAAATTTATTCATTGGTTAACACACTTCAGTTCTTTCTTGAACTCTCTCTTTCATTTATTCTACAACTGAGCTACGACTTAATGTGTAGCTTATGTATCTTAGTTTTCATCATCTTTTTTGATTAACACAAAGGGAATACTCTTTCACAGTATGTGCTACTTCCTTGCATAGCCCACAATTTTGCCACTGCAAGGCAAAAACCGTGTATCTTCAGGGATGACAAAAATGAGTAAAGGGTTCAAGGTTTAAAGAGCCAACAAACTAAACAAACGCATTGAAGAAAGAAATAGAAATGCAACATTACATGTTGGAGGCAACTTCTGATATATTTAAGCATCATGAATGCACTCGGTAACCTTGACAAATCCCATTTTTGCCAATATTTTTTCTCAAGATAGCTAAATATGCTGACATGATGACTTCCACTGGTGTAGAGGGCCAGCACAAAGAAGAAGAAAAAAGAAAAAAAAGAAAATCAGGTGAACTCTACAGACTCTGTAAGAGTGGTGTAGTTGCCTGCTTTGGCCTCCGGACTGTAGACCACTGCAGGGGTATTTCCCTTCTTATCCAGCCGACACAAGATTAAGATACACAACACCACTGACAAAACCTAAAGTACAGTGAAACAGAAACGGTTCTTTACTTACTGTTCCTTTCTATGCCAATACATTGTTTTGACTAGAGCTGCAGTTTTAGAAAGAGACTAGGGGGGGCAGAAGAGACAAAGCAAATGAAGTGACGGATTGGCTTGACAATAGACATGATGGTTTTAATGGTAACGGGGTAAGAAATTAATAATGGCTGAATTTCATTTAACTGTGGAGCCAGCATTAATATTGTTATAACACCTGTGCTTTTCCTACTATCACAAGTCCAAATGTCTGCTGTGAAAAGGGCCTTTTCGTATGTTAGGCTGAGTTGTATTAGAGACAGAAATTCCTGAAAAACTAATATGATCAAGAGGACATGATGAAGTAAAAAAATCCTTCAACATTTTATCTGGATTTTGAAGATCATACACACTGTCATGACAACTGGGCGAAATCGTCAATATAATCAAAATCTGCAGAAGTGCTGCTTCAGATGAGATTTTGTTAACGGCTGTGGATTACGGTTAATAAGGGCGTTAAAGTCAAGCGGCTCAATTAAAAAGGATAATGGCAAAATGGAGGCTGCTGGAGATATTGTGAAGCTCAGCTCATCCGAGTGGAGAGCTAGATAAGCAATGGCGGACAAGCAAAGAACAAGTGATAGTGAAGTTAGAGTAGATAAAGAAGAGGGCAGGTAGGTGGTTACATCGATGATATAGAAAGGCTGATACAGGCTGATAGTACATACCCAGAGTAATGTGACTCCCAGCATCAGGCCCAACGCAATATTTACGGCAATCATCTCTTCCGCAATAAGGTATTGAAGGCATGGCTGAAAGAGGAGAGCGGAAGCATCAATTTTAACTTTTCATACAGCATCTTCAATTGAAAACCTGTAACTAGTAAGAGTTCAGACACATTCCACAAGATTTCGGGGAGGATACTACCAGTGTCTTACAATCTGAAAAATAAAAGGAAGGAAAAAAAATCCCTCTTTGGTCGAACTGATAACAACCTTCAGTGATATAAAGCTGGTGTTGAGGGGTTACAAGTCTATATTCCTTCATTTTAAGGGATCACAAGCCAAAAAAATGCTGGAATCAACCGTCTAACACGATTCCTAGTTGGTTTTCTATTCGATGTAAGATTTAATCTGCAAGAGGAAAATAGAGAACTGCTATGGAAAATTCCTTTTACACTTTTGCTTTTTCAGTTTTTTGCTCAGACTGAATGTAAAGTTTGCCGTTTCAACCTGACAGGTTTCTTTTGCTCATTTCTTTACACTGTAAAACTCTTATTTAAAACATGAAAAAATTACACATCATTATGAGGAATCAATGGGGGGTTTTTTTTCCCCAAGAGCTGTCCTCTGAACCGCAACAACTGTTGTTTTATATACACACACTATATAGTATATTCACTAAGTGTCACAGTTGTAATGCAGTTTTGACTCTGGTAACAATTAACACAGTTTACAAATCAACCTGTAATTGTATAAATAAACATTTTAGCTATAATGTTGTTATTACCTCTTTATAAATCATGATGGGCTCGTCATTGATACTGTGCTCAAAGAGTATGCTGTCTCTAGGCGCTGCCACCTACAATACACAGACATGAATCATAAAAAAAAACAGGCGATGCCAGAGCAAGAGCAACATTAAGAGCCTACACCCATGCAAGCGTGGTACAGAAATTGAGCAACTCTCACACTCACACATGGATTAGTGGACTCTTCAGTGCACATGCAGGATTCTGGGATGTCATAACCCCAGTCCACGTAGCCCTGATCCAGCCCACAACACTGCAGCTGAGACAGAGGAGAAAGTTAAAATACACAGAGACTTTTTGAACGCAAAACAAATCCTGACCCCACCTCCTGATTCCTCTTACTAGTAATTTATTCAACTACTTTTCTGAGCTGCGTCTGGTTTGTGCTACTGAGAATTGTGTGTTGGTGCCAGGAGGCTGTTCTTGCGTTCGAATCCATTTTTAGGAAAATGGGGCCCTAAGACACGCTTCTTCGTACCTTTGTCACCAGCAGATAAAATTACTACAATGCGATAGAATTTCAGTCATCCCTTGAACAGCTGAACAGCGAGATTAAGTTGCTCACTTTATCAGGAGAACATTCTGTATTTGATCCTCCATATCCATATCATCTGCTTCTCACACACACACACACACACACACACACACACACACACACACACACACACACACACTCACACTCACAATGGGCCTCATGCAAGAACATTTTTGTATTCTTGTCCTAAAATTCTCTTACTTTTTTTCTGTGAGACTTTTTCGTACGAGTGTTCCAAGTCGGATTCACAAAAACTCCCGTAACTGCACAAAATTGTCATAAATTGCTCCTTTCAGACTGATGAATACCACCTTTTCATGAGGAGGCGCACGTTCTTGACCTCGTCAGCATCATCAACACCTCTTGAATTGCCATATGAGGCTGCCTGTTCTGCTTCGCTCGTGGGAAACGTTCAATCGGAAAAATGTCATATACACGAGTAAAAAGAAGAATCACACACTCCGGAGCTTCAAGTCTTCTTTCAGAAATCAGCAAAAAAGAAACATCACATATTTTAGCACAGACCATAGTTGTATTAGAGGACCCAAACTATTTAGAAAATGTTAATAGTAAATCTGTCAATGACGTGTCATCAGAGCAGTGCTGTACTATGAGAGAAACAAAGAGGGCCTGGTTTAGGCTACATGAGGTTAGATACTCCAAACATCTTTCTAAAGCAAAGCGGTCCATGACGAGCGTGCGAGACGGTCAAGGGGACAACAATCACTGAGATATTAAACTAGGGAATATTACAGCCTGTAGTAGATGATGATACTGGGCAGTCATCTGCATAAAGACCCTGAGGCAGCTGTCAGAGGGAAAGAATTTTCCTAACAACTACTGAAATGTATAAGCTCCTGTGACGAAATATGCAAATAAAAATGCTAAAATCTACAAAAAAAACTCTCAGTAAATTGCCAAGCCTTGATGATGATGCTATGGTGAACAGAATGTTAATTTTGCTTTGAGTTTCTTATAGATATGTTTCGATTCAATTCATTTCAGTAACATATTTAATTCCACATTCCTTCAGGTGAAGCCACTATAATTCATAAGTCAAACGAGAGTGTTTTCCTCCTGCAAAGAGGGGCAGTCTATCACTTCACGACTCGTACAACAGGTCTGGACCACTCATCAATTTTGTTCGTACCTAAAGAGAAAATTCTAGAAAACTGGTGGATGCCACAAATTCTCTTAAGTCGCCCGCAGGTGCCACTTAAAAATGAATCCGTTCGTATGACTAATATTTGCATGAGGCCCATTGTTACTTACTTCCATCTGTGCTTCCTTGAGGCGGCCTTTAAAAATCCAACTAGTATTACTCAGCAGTCCCATATTCAGGTATTGCCTCTTCAATTCTTCAGCCACCTGCACCGCAAAACAAAGTAATATAAAAAATGACTAGGGATAACTTGCAATGTGAAAATGTTACTGTATGTTTTTGAAGGCACATTTGTGTTTCAGAAAATGCATTTGGTCAAATCACCAGCTGCCATGCTTTTGTTAGAACTGAAGTTGTCAACTTAGGTTTGAAGTTAGTTTTACAGATTTAAATCTAAATTTGGAATGTGTCTGTAAGGTACTTCTGTTTGAATTTTTACGGTTCATCTGACTAAAATTAACATTACTGACACTAGTAACCTGATTTCTTTATCTCAAAAACACATACAGGTATGCAGGTACATTATGACTCCTGATTCCTTTGACATATTTGTATGGATTAAATTGTATGTTTATCAACCATAACTTGTAAATTGCAAATGTAAGCATACCCAGCCAACTAGATTCCTAAGTCTCAGCTTTAAAGCCCCACCTTTTTAATTTTGTGGGACTACAGGTTACGTTAGAAAAACACTCCTGTTTCTATATTTCCATCTTCTATGGATCATCGGGTGAGGATGCTGACTTCTTGACAGGGAGACGGAGCTTTAGTGGCATGTCTTTAAGCAGCATTTATTTAGCCACCATGTGCACATTCAAGACCCTCTTACAGGCTTTTTCTTTTCAAATTAACCAGCTGGAAACATTTAAACATTAAAAATGCAGCAGGCTGCGTGCTTGTATGGCGTGTAGCTTTGACACCCTGTATGTGGAAAGTTGTACTGTGTACCTCAGGTTTCATAGCCAGTCCATTACTTTCACACACAAACATGAACAGACTGCTCAGGATCATTCCAACTGTAAACTGAGACACACACACACACACATATACAGGCATGAGCAATCAGATTCTAAGAAAAGGTTAAGGGGTTCGTTGTAGTTTATAGTTGTTCACTACTACTACTACTACTGATAATAACAATAAGAATAACAACAACAATATTAATAATAATGACATTAATAATAATGATAATAACAATGGTAATAATAATAATAATGATGATAATAATAATAATAACAAAAACAATAATAATAATAATAACGATAACCCACCGATATTAGCGCCCACTTCTTCTTTTTCCAGGCACCAAACACACCAATGATGGTCAAGAGCAAAGTGACAATGGAAATAATATACATGATTTGCAGGTCTTTGAGCATCTGTGGAGAAAACAAACAGAGAACCCGGTCACCAGTCTCGGAGAACACTGAAAAAAACCCGAGTTCATTGCCCAGTGTCTGCATGCAGTGTTCCATTTGATGTCTTTAGTTCCTGTAGTTTATAGTGATTCAGTGTAGGCCGTCTTTTCCAATGGTCCACTTGCACTCTTGGTAATGTCCAAAATATGATAAAGACGAACTCAAAGGACTCTCACTTTCTTTTTTAGTACTTTTTGTTTTCGGTTATGGAGATATAGATAGATAAACATATAGACAGATAGATAGATAGATAGATAGATAGATAGATAGATAGATAGATAGATAGATAAAATGTGTTACCTCTTCTTGTTCATGGACGTATCCATGGCTAAACACAGTGATTGCCAACAGTAGGGCACTGACGATCTGCAACAGCAGCAAAACACTGAATTATTCATTACTTCCAAGGGCTGCAGCTGACACTTATTCAGTAAAATCAATCTGTTGTTTATTTTTTACAACTAATTGATTCTTCATGTAGTACAAGAAATAAAAAAAAAATGGCAGAAAGTAGTGAAAAATGCCCATCATCATAGTAGATCTTAATATTTTGACAAATAAGCAAAACCACAAGCAGCACAATCCAATTCCCATCTACTGTATGTAAAAATGCTGAGGAAGAAGAAGAAGATGAGCAAAAAAAAAACTCCATTATGGATATTAACTTCCATATACTCATTCAGATTTTATACTTTTGGTATACTAGTTTAGCTTTTTTCTTTTGGCATTAAAGATGGAATTTACATATAATCCAAGAATACAAATACAGCAAAACAAATACTGAAATTATTTATCAATTAATTATTTAGTCAATCAACAGCAACTACTCTGATCATCAATAAATCTTTTTTGTTCTTTTTTTTTTTCCAAGAAAAAATGCCAAACATTCTAGTTCCAGCTTCTCAGTTTTGCGTATTGAGGATTTCCTGCTTTTCTTTGTCTTATGTGAGAATAAACGGATTATCTTGGGGTTCTTCCACTGTTATTCAGACAAAACAGGGGACTTGATGGCATCACTTTGCACTTCAGGAAGACATGCTGGGCATTTTTCGATCCTGTCCCAATCAGGAGAAGAAACAGCAGATTAATCAGAAGTGAGGACAATCGCAGGGTTGCTGTGAAATGCTGTGACAAAACAGTATACACAGGGCATCACAATGAAGTGTAATTTGTTTGCTGGTAGTTTATCACATGGAGTATACAATTTACACACGTAAGCTCCTGTAACATGATATGGTAAGATCAGATGTTATCAGCAGAGGATTTTATTAGCCTTTACAAAAAGAGGCTTTTAGTCTATATATTTATTTATTTTAAAACAGCATCAAGTCTATTTTCCTTCCCACCACATCTGCTTTACTTTTACTTCCCTATCATAACAACAGGCTTTTGTTTTTGGATTTGTTTTTGGGTTTTTTTCAAATTTTGAAAATGTTCTTAAAACAGGTTGCAACTCCCTCCGTTTCCGACAGGGCCTGAGGTGCAGTGGCAACAATAAGGTGTCGCGTTTCTTCAACAAGCTGCACTGGAAACAGCTGAAATGAACTATTCGATTGACAGATCGGATTTTACCATCTGCGAACACAGGAAACCATCTTAACATCTGCACTTGCAATCCCTTGCTGCATCTTTTGTGTTAAATTTGACTGTGATGTTTTTTTTCTTTTTCTTTTTTTCTGTATTGGGCAAAGAACAACACTTACCCCGATCACACTGGCCACGGTAATGTAACCCCGTTTCAAACAGACGTCCACGTTCCCCATTCTGTTTCTCGTGAAATCGTGGTCAGTAAAATGTTTCAAGCTTTCCTGTAAAAAAAAAAAAAAAAAAAAAAAATCCAAGTGCAACAGAGAGAGCGAGAGAGATATCCCTGGAGGAACTTCACATCTTGTTGATATTTATAAACGGTTGTAAAGGAGGAGGAAGTCCACGTTGTTTAGGCGAAAGGCCCTCCCCTTTTTGTAGGAGAGGACGGTATGTGTGTGTATTTGAGTGTGTGTGTGTGTGTGTGTGTGTGTGTGTGTGTGTGTGTGTGTGTGTGTGTGTGTGTGTGTGTGTGTTGAGTTGGAGAAGTGGAGGAAATAATAAACATAATTTTGGGAAACTTTTGAACACATGAACACATTGTTCCGGAATGATTCAAAAATAATTTGTTGTTTTTCACTTTTTGGCACTGACCAATATAAAATATAAAATGCGGCGGCAGGACTAAATCATAGTCTAAAATCATGCATTGAGTCAGCTTTACCGAATTATGTTTTTAGCGGAAAATTGAGATTTAAGGGAGGCAGCCCAAAAAAATTCAAATGTCTGACGGGTGAGTGAGTGAATGAGTGAGTGAGTGAGTGATTGAGTGAGTGAGTGAGTGATTAAGTGAGTGACTGAGTCCTAAAGTTACACCATTGGTCGGCCGGCTGAGTGTTGGAGTATCCCCATTGGTCGTTGCTCTTTCAAAATGAATATGCACAGACAGTTTCTATTGCGCAATGGGGGGGGCGGGGTGTATACAGGCAGTGTTGCAAACTTAGCACCTCTGTAATTACATTTACCAACTTTTCACATCCCTGTAGCGACTTTTCTTCACAAAAGCATCTAGCGACAACTCTAGCGACTTTTTGGACAAATATTAGCTACTTTCCGTAGGAAACAGTTGCCAGTAATACCCCCCGAGCACGCGGTCGGGCTTTCCCTCTCTATGCATCTCATTCAGTTGACTGCACGGCAGCCGCATAGACGTCAATGAGCGTCTAGCTTTCTCTCCGAGTGACCATTTTACAAGTAAATATAGCTGAAATCACAGCATAGTCCTTGTCTTTAACGTATGCGTATGATGGTTTTGTTAGACAGTGTTGCCGTTATAAAATCTGGAATTTAGCAGTGCAGAGAAGCAGCTTGGAAATAGTCTGGAAGTAACTGATGGTTAACGTGGTCTTACTGGGCCACATTTCAGTCACTATTTCGTACTTGTTCCGTTGTCAGACAACAAGAAACAGAAAAACATGTAAATGAGAACAAGTTCATTGAGCACGGAGAGTAGGAGAGAAGCAAACAGGTAGAAGGGCCGTCCAGCCATTTACTAGGTTTTGACATAGTTGACTTGTAGACTTGTTTTTTTTTTCCCCTTTGTTTATTGTGCTGATTTCATTGTGTGTGTTGGGATGGGGGCAGAGAAGAGAGTTAAGAAAAAGATTAAGATTGGCAGTGTAATTACAGGAGGATACCAAACCTGAAAGACCAGAAGAAGAAAGACAATGATAGGGAGACTGATCTTATCATTCTCCTATCAGAATCAAAATTTTTCTGTTTGTGTGTGTGTGTATGTTTCTACGGCAGAACTTGCCTTCAGCTCAGTCCCCCATAAAGCACTTTTTGTCTGCTGTTGTCTTGGAAAAACAAAGGAACTAGTGAGAGGCTGCATCACATGACTTCTTGTCAGAGTCTCAAACACACATACAAACACTCTCACTATCTATCTATGCTGAACACACACACACACACACACACACACACACACACACACACACACACACACACACACACACACATCACTCACTCATGCAGACATCCACACATACTCTACCTACATCTTTCTTAGTGTCCCATGCTTCCAATTCCTTTAGAGAACTTCGCCAGCGCATATCCACAAAATCTTTGGCACGCACACTGACACAAACTTGAACATCTGTATGAAATGAATGCAACGAGGTGGTTCTGTGGCGCAGATAATGTAGGTGGGCGGAATGTTACAAAAGGGCCAAAAGCCACTCAGTTTACTGGAGATGCTTGGATCAGATCTGTACTCTAGAGATAAATGTTACACCCGAAGCAACATCTTGAGGATATGTGGGAACACAGTAAGTATCTGCTTCCATGAAGTTTTTATAGCAGGTGTTATAGTGGGGAAGTAAACAGGAAAGAAAAGTGATCAGTGTAGAACACAGCTTTGGCAAAGAAGTGCATTTTAATATCTGATATACTGATCATCATTCATAGCCTCAGCATTAGTTAAAGGGGCACTCTACAGATTTTACAATTGGGGGTTCAGTTTACTCAAAATGGGGAGTACTAATGAGCCTGTGAAAACAGTTGAATCATGTCTTCTGAGGCTCTGGAGGGGCTTTCTAGTACTTGAAACAAAAACCCTGATGACGTCATCACACCACCATTTACCAAGCTGGTTAAAGTCTAAAGAAAAGACAGTATCGAGTTGCATTATGGCAAATGAAGGTTCCAGTTCCAATTTTTTGGAGAGTCATCCATATAAAGGACTAAAAATCATTACATGTCACCTTTGGTTGCAACAGTTTTGACCATTTTTAAAAAAAAGAATGTGCCACCTGCAAGTCCCCTGACTTTGTAGAGATACATTACTAAATGACTGGAGTGCACCATTAACAAGCACATGCAACAAAGTGAATTTATAGCATTAGACTGAGAGGAAGTTCATCATTCATTTCATCTTTTTTCCTTTTTAAACTTATGAACGCTCTTTGTAACTTACTCCTAAACACATGTTTGATCACATAACCCCATAAAAAGGCAAACTGTCACATTTATCTGTTGGTTTTTTGTATGGATTAAACAAACAAGATATAAGTGTTTCTTAGTGAGCTTAGAAGTGCTGGTAAGTGGATTTTATTACCTTTAAATGTAGGCAGGCTAGCTGTTTCCCCCTTTTTCCAGTCTATAAACGTTTCATTTTGTCACCAATCCCCACTGTTTTTGAATACGTTGGTTCCTGTGGGGCAAATTAGCCCTGCTGATACTCCAGCTGCGTGATAATTCTGAATAGTGTTGAGGAATTCTGCAAAAGTAAAACAAATATACAATTACATCACTATCGGTGAAATGTGGCCTTTCAGGAAATACATTGTGTGTGCACATGAAGCAGGCATTGTCTGCTTTAAACTTGTTCATAAAACTCTCCCCAGATGTAATTCCTCCCTCGCTCCATGGGAGATTCTTTCAGGCCAACGCAGCTAAAAGCAACAGCGCCAGTATTAGAAACATATTACAAAAAAATGTGATCATTGTGCAGTCTGGAGTCAGTGGGTGTAAAGTCCGCAGGATGTTATGTAACTAATCTGGAGCTACAAGCTTGAAATGAAGCTTAGATTTCAACAGCAGCCAGGAAAGGTTCCTTGACTCTGGAGAAATGTGCTCAGACTGTGTTTCATTCCAGTCAAGACTCTGGCTGTATTTTTTTTTTTTTTTTGTACGTTACAGATGACCTATTACCTTTTTTTTTTTTTTTTAGGCAGTCACGGGAGCCGAGCACTGGCATAGTCTAATCCACTTGTTATTCGTGCATGTCTTTTTCTTTGAGAAAGTAACTACATTCCTCATACGTTGCTCAAAACTCCCAGACAAGAGATCAGTCTTTGTTCATTAAAGGTTGAATGGTCTTTTTCACTCCTTTTTAGGAGGAAAGGTTCATCAAACAAAATGCAGGAAGTTGTGGATGTGCTTTTTGTGTATAATATATGACAAAAATATTAAAAATTCAAGAGTGCTGGGAGAGAATGTATGTTTAATGGTATAATATGTAACTTAAAATGTGTAAAAATGACTATGACCTATATGACTATAACAACCATCTATCTATCTATATTCATACATAAACACATATATATATATATATGCGTGTGTGTGTGTGTGTGTGTGTGTGTGTGTGTGTGTGTGTGTGTGTGTGTGTGTGTGTTGTGCTGTTTAACTGCGTTGCATTACAGAGAGTAGACAAAAATGGACAAAGTATTGAAATATGAAGAAGAGTTATTGCAGTACTGTAGTATTCGGCAGCATTTGGCTGGGACCCCAATAAACTGTCAAATGGCAGTGATGGAATTAAAGATGAGTGTGGGAGCTGTTTATCCTGGAGAAAAGACGAAAAGACAAAGTGTTTCATAGTGTTACACAAATTGTCTTTTTGTGAGTAAAGTCACTCACACATGATTATCCTGGTGAAAGTAAGGTGAGTGCATCTAAGAGTGGTTTTAGACCACCACTATGTCTCGGAAGAAGTATTCATATACTTACTCTAAAAAAGCAAGTAGCACTTGAATGTTGGAGCTGGTCGAGGTGGAGCTTATCTTAACAACAGCATACTGTCAGGGAGTTTAGTCTTTTACAGTGCATCATGACTTATTAAGTGATCGTTTGTTTTACATGTTAAGGCTTAATCTTCAAATTAACTAGTGCCTATGCAGTGGCTGTCAGATTCATTCATTTCCTTCTGAAATGTAGTGGTATTAGTATTAGTGGCAGAAAAAGGAAATCCTCAAGCTAAGTACAAGTACTCCAAAACTATTCTTAACAATATATTTGAGAAGATGTCCTTGGTAACATATGATCACTGAAGCTATGTTTGCAGAACACAATTCATTCCAGGAAACACAGTGAATTTTAACAAGAAAGAAAGAAAGCTTTGTGGAGCAGCCACGAACTTTCATTTCCACTATTTCAGACACCTAATGTAAAAGTCCATCTATTGCCAATGTGCAGTTCATTCGTGACTTCTACTGTCATCTAACAATCTTGGGAAATATTTACCCATTATATTGTGTTTTGTCTGTGCTTAACACATTCTCTTCTGAAAAGCATCTTCGAAAACATTTATCCAAAATTAGAGACGTGGATGTGTTAATAACAACAGACTTGTGCGCTGTAAGTGGAGAACGCAAAGGAAGGTCTGAATTAGATGGCTATATACTAAAACAAATGTAAACAAATCCTGAATATTCTAAAGTAGTTTTAGAGAAAGAATCCGACTCTCCTGAAAGTGCCAAAACTGACATTTCTATCATGCTCACACACATTCTTAAATAACACCTGAGTGTAAATCATATCTTTACTGTCTTACATAGTTTTCCAAGAAAATGTCTTAATTCATCATTCTCCAAATAAAGTCAATACAAAGAAATTCATAAAACATACGTATTAACAAAAGTTTCATCTCACATATACCCATATTTCACCCGACATTTTCAACTGTCAAAACCTATTCTCATCTGTGAATCTCTGTATGACTAAATGAAATTAACTCAGAGACTTGACAAGTTGGATTTTAAAGTGACTGCTCACACACTTTGCTGGACAGTGTTTTTTTTGTGTGTTTGTGACAGTGACAGTGACAGGGACAGTTTTGATTTACTCTTCATCTTCCCATTAACCAATCATCAACTTCTATTTTCCCCTTCGCCAGCTAGGTAACCATCAGGTTGGAAAACGTCTCAGGATAAGATCGTCCTCTCTGCAGCTTAAATACTTATACTGAGGCCAGGGAGGAGACAGAGAGACCATGATAATCATTATTTTAAATAAGACTGCGCAGTGAGGCTGGACCAGTTAACCATGAAGAGAAGGGACAATAAGATGAGAAGACATGCCACCAGCTAAGAGTGGAAACACAAAAAGGTTCAAATATACCTTTCACTGATTCTGAGATAAATAAACTGCAATTTCTTTGCATTTTGCAATGGTACAATATTCTTATCCAAGCATACAATATCTAGAGAGACATTTTTTAAGATTTGTGGTTACACTTTCACTATGGACACGCTGCTTCGCTCATGTCGTTTTCATCTGTGGGATGTTGCTAATCTTCGCTCTCATCTTTGGGTTTCTTTGGGGTCTTTTTATCATTTGGGGTCTTGCAGCCACCCGAAGAAAGCCCTAAAGAACAAAACATCGTTAACTCTGAGATAAATAACCATTTTCTCTGACAGCACACTATATACTCATGTAAACATACAGTATCTTTGGGGTATTTTATTCTGTTTAATTAACAGTACACATTAACCACAACATAATGAAAGGCAGTACTTTACATTTAGATTTACCAGTGAGTGAACATGCTGTTCCATGTCTATTATAAAGATCTTGCTTACTTCAACTCTCTTATTATCTTTGGGCTATTCATCATGAGTTTTCTCTTCCTGGGCCTGCGTAAATTGATCTCTGGTCTCGTGTAGAGCGAGGGTTTCTTTTTCTCTTCACTCTTGTCACAACTTTTCTTCATCTGAGCCAGGTGGTTTGTCAGGGGAGGACCTGAGGGTGGAGCCTGGGGAGGAGCTGCTGGAGAGGGATGGTACTGGTACCTCTTGAAGTATCAGCCTTGGCTCGCTGGGCTTGTTGAGGTTTGGTAAGAGGACAGCAGAAACAAACGCAACCTTTAAACTTCTGCTGTGTGTTACATGAGTATACTATCAACCTGTTTTACAATACTGACTTTCTGGAAAAAACATTCACATCACCACTATCCAATAATGCTCCATTACAAGTAAAAGTCACAAACTAGAGCATTCACAGTTACACACTTACAGTATGTTGAAAGCAGCCGGTCAGATATCAGTATGTTGTTGGTGTAATGTGAATGGAAACTGACACTGCGATTCTCTTTTTATCACCAAATCAAAGAGCACACTGATATAGACTGAAACTACAGACTGCATATTACAATCATACTGTTGCAAGTCATAAAATACTTTGTGAAAAGGAAAGCTCTTTTAGAAAACGTACTTTCAACCTTGTATAACCTGCTTAAAAAAGTCAAAGTCTATATTAGCTTTTATGACAGTAACAGGCCTAATAAATTGATTGACGAGAGGTTAGAAGCACCTGGCAATATCTGTGTCACCAAGTGTCAAAATGGTAAATACTGACAATGGGTTCAGTGCACGCCACAAGGCTGCTATACCTATCGCTGCCGCCAGGGATCTACGGTGAGTTTACACACTCAGGGCTAAGTAAAATTGACACTAGCCTGCAATGGGAACGCGCTGGGGAGTAAAATATATCGTCAGACGGTGCTTGCACTGGGGACACATATGTCAATGTGTTTAACTGGTTTTGGCCACAGCCACGCTCGGCAATATATTGTACTTGTGAGATGATGTCTGCCCTAATAAGTAACTACTGTCTCCAGCTGACAGCGAGGTCAGCCCTTAACCACTGCACACTTCTAAACAGGTTTATACAAGGAAGAGAAAGTGGGTGATCGATGCTCCTCACGTCCACTTCCCACAAGAGCAATTAGGTTGCAACATATTAATGGGTTTGGACACCACTGACAGATTTCTGCTCACAGTGTTATTGATATTTAAATGTTGGGGAATATTCATTCAATACAAATCATTGTGTATACATGTTTCATTAACAAAACAGTTTTTTCATGCTCAAATAGTGGCTGTTGCAGCCAGGGACCTGCAGAATGCTGAAGACATGATCTTGTCAGCATATGGTGTAATGTTTTGGTCTAATTCAATGTCATTATTTTTCGACTTTCAGGGTTAGGTATTATTATAATAACTCTAATAATATGATTTCATTAGCATTTACAGCACTATTAATGATTATTATCATTATCGTTAATGTTTAACATTTATGTCATTTTTTTCATGCCCCCTTGCCTCAGAGTAATTAAGGTATGGGCAGATTCTAAAACAATGGGCCCCTGGACACAGATGTGTAAATGGCCCACCAACCCTCCTACAGTTTTGCAGTTCTTTGCGGTTGTTGCTCCTATGAGCAAGAGACCCAAACTAAAATTAAACAACACAGAATGACATGGCTGCATCTCTGTGGTCATTTTGAGTCTCTTTGTGGTTGTTTTGCATTTATTTATGTCAATTTTTGCGTTTATTTAAGTTGTTTCTTATTTTGTGTCTCTTTGAGGTCGTTTTGGAACTCTTTTCTAGTCATTTGATTGCCTTTCCACCAAGAAAATGTTAACAGTCACTTCAAACAGAGGAAGTTCAAATTTAGTTCCTATTTGCAGTGCTGTTGTTTGACGGGCTGCAGTTGTGAGTGTAACAGCTGCATGTGTTTATTACAGCGCAGAATGGGCTGCACAGATGAACCTGGACTGGACTTCCTGTTACCTGTGGTGGAAAACTTGTCTTGGTCCTCGACCTGCTGTCGGTCCCTTTAACAAAAGTCACATGATGGTCACATGGTGCGGAAGTAGGCTGAATTGTTTCGGCGTGGTTGTGTTTACATCAAAAACTTGTGGTTTACGTACCACATGCAGGTTCGTTGAGTAAATAAACAGTTATTATTGCTTAATAATGCATTTATATTCCCATTTAAAGGCAGAAATGTGTTTAACTTTCTTTGTTAAAGCAGGTACAGCTCCCTTTCACCAAAGTCGGGAAGGGTTAATGTGTAGGTTACGGATATTACTGTAAATTGACGGACTATTTCGCATGTATAACCTATGATTAAGCAGAAATAAAGCACCTATCATCTTTCTAAGAATACTGGCATTACTTTTTCAGGTGTGTCCCAACACTGGCTGCCTTTAACAGCAGGCTGAAAACCCTATTCTCTCTGCTGCTGCTCTGTAATGTTCTGTTTATCGCCTTATATTTATCTTGGTCATGATTGCCTCTTATTTTGTACATTTGTTTACATTCTCTTTTAGTCTCAAGTGTATGACTTGTGCTTTATAGATAAACTGGCTTTCTTTTGTCTTCCTGACATTTTTTTTCCCTGTCCTTTCCTGCTTTAAGTGGAAGCCCTGCAGTGTTTGGATGAAGTGACCATGAAGCAGGACAGTGATGCTGCGAACGTCCCTGCGTGCTTCATATCAAGCCATGAAGGTTTTCTCGGAAGCATCAAAAACTTTATCAAAGACTTTGTGGTGACTGAGATAGACGTCAATGGACAGCAGGTCAATAAAGCAGCAGCAACGCAGGCCCCAGGCTGTGCCTCCTCATATAAAAACAATGAGACCACTGCAGAACGTAAGCAGAATAATCGTTCCACTGTCTCACACGATACAGATGTCTCAGCTGACTTTGGGGCAGATGTTGCCCTGCCTAGTCCAGGCAGTTTCGATTTAGGTGTGATTTTAGGTCAGTCAGTCAGTGATGAGCTTGAGCAGTTTGTGTTGACTCTCAAAGATGAAAAGCCAACCCAGCAGGAGTTATCTCTGGGATCCTTCGCTGACAAACACCACAGAGCTAACGTCCACCGGGCCGTCAGACACCGCTTCCCCTTCCTCATGACTGTCACTATTCAGCCTGAGATCAGGGTGAGGGAGGACCCAGATTACAGAGAGCTCTCCCAGCTGGTCACTGAGGATGAAGCCGAGGACTTCTTCAGGTTCATAGATGCCAAAGTGCGGGGCTCATCCTATACATTTGGACCTGATGACAATAAGGAGCACAGGACGGCGGTTCACCACTTCCTGAGCCGCAGGTTTGGGAAACTGGTGGAGACGAAAAGCTTCAGCGATCAGGGGAGCACAGCGATCTCGGTGAGGCTGAGAGAGCGAGGAAGGCCGAAGAAGAGAAGTGCAGAGGATCGTAAGGAAGAAGAAGTTTACACTGGTAAGGTGCTCTGGCAACTTTTCCATTATTGATTATTTTCTCAATTAATACATAAAATGTCAGAGAAGAGATAACAATTTTGCCAGAGCACAAGGTGATGTCTCAAAATGTATTATTATTTTTCCAAACCAACAGTTCAGAACATAAAGATATTCAAAGTACTATGGTGTAACACTAAGAAAACCAGCAAATATTCACAATGAAGCAGCTGGAACCACTGAAATTTTGATATTCTTGCTTAAGAAATGAATCCAAAGATTAATCAGTCATCAAAACCGTTTCAGCTCTAGTGAGCTTGCGTCATCAAAGCCACACACCAAACGATATCTTCAAATACTTTTAATGCAAGAAAGAAAAACAGCAATGTGTTGTTCAGTGTGTACCCTCTGTTTCAGCGTTCACTCTGTGTAAGGAGAACCTGGAGACTCTGGAGGCCATCAGCTACATGGCAGCATCTCTTGGGATCCTACCGTCAGATTTCACCTACGCTGGGATCAAAGATAAGAGAGCCATCACCTACCAGTCTATGGTGGTCAAGAAAGTCTCACCTCAACGGTAGTGCCGCGTTTCTTTTATGGATTTAGTTGGTTTGGGCTTCAGTTTTTTCCTGTTCACAAACTGGTGAGACAAAAAGCAAGACAGAAGGTTGCCACATTCCTAAGATGTTAAGGTTCTTTACTATTGTTGTGTTCCCTTCGAAGCCTCAAAATTAATGCCAGAAATCTGAATTTATTTTTTTGATACTGCGTATGATTAGGCTTAAAGAGAAGACAGCAGAGTTCGAGAAGAGAGGGATGCGTCTGTCTCAGGTCCGCTCTGTCAGCGAGCCCCTCAGGCTTGGACGACTGCAGGGGAACCACTTTGACTTAGTGGTCCGGGACCTGAGACCACACGGGGCCAGTGACACACACTCCTCTGGTGCAGACAGACACACTCGCCTGGCAGCGCTGGTAAAGGAAGCGGTGGAGAATGTCAAGGTATTATTCCGTTTTGTTGACCTGTATATTTTTTAGCACAGTGTATGCTTACAACAGTGCATAATATCACATGCATATTGTCAGTCAATGTAAACACACAAATATATATATTTTTACAGGTGAACCACCATAGATTATCCAATTTTAAGTCATGCCTTAAGTTTTAAACTCACCCAGCACTTTTGACCGTGGCGTGATTGTTAGTTGGGCTGGTTGGAGTATTTCTGAAACTGCTCATCTCCTGGGATTTTTTACGAAGAAGAGTCTCTGGAGTTTATTCAGAATGGTGCCAAAAACAAAAAAAAACATCCAGTGAGCGGCAGTTTGGCAGTGGACACTGGCTCGCCAAAACTGGACTAGAAAGACGTAGCCTGGTCTGACGAATCTGGATTTCTGCTGAGGCATGGAGATGGTAGGGTCAGTCAACAACATGAATCCATTGACCCAAACTGCCTTGTGCCGCCAGTCCAGGCTGGTGGTTGTGGTGTAATGGTGTGGGGAAGGTTTTCTTGGCACACCTGGGCCCCTTAATACCGATCAATCATTGTTTGAATGCCTCAGCCTGTCTGAGTATTGTTGCTGACCATGTGCATCCCTTCATAACCATAATTTACCATCTTCTAATGGCTACTTCTGTTGGATCTGAATCCAACACAACACCTTTGGGATGTGGTAGAATGGGAGATTGGCAACATGAATGTGCAGCTGACAAATCTACAGAAATGAACATTAGCAGAAAGAGCAAAGGGAGGCCTTACCCACTATTAGTATCATGTTTCTAATATGGTACTCGATGAGTGTATGTAGATGTCACAGACACTATCATAACATTTTAATAAATCTCATCATAGAGATTGACTTCAAAAGCTATTGTACAAGGTTTTATTTGGGTTATGAAGCAAACTCTTGGAGCATTTCCTTTCAATTTACTGTCATGAATGGGCAACAAGGCCTTTGATACAGCCTTTTTTGCCTCAGCTATAAAATCAAAACAAGACACCAGGAGAGAACATTGGTACAGTCTGTTCTCTGAAATCTATGAAAGACAAATTATTGAGCCGCCGTCACCCTGTTCCTTCATTATAAAGCACCATCACTGTAGATTATTTTGGCTCAATCCCACATGCACCTTCCTGGTGCCATAAATACTCGCTAGAGCAACAACAAATTCACAGTTTCCTTAAATTCGAGTAATGTTTACTAAAAAAACTACAGTGCTGAGCTATTGGAGGACATTTTTTAGGTTTTTTTTTTAAATTAAAATAATGTATATATTTGTGACCGGTTTTTATATATTTATGCTTTAATTAGGAAAAAAAAAGGCTTGTTTCTGAGGCACAGACAGGGCAGAAAAGACAGAAGGTATGCAGAGACAAACTAACGCATTGTTGCTTTAGTCTTTTTACAGGATTTGTTGAAAATAAGAAAAATATATAGAACAGCAGCCACTGCCATGTTCACCTTGATTGTTGTTGCAGGCCAGAGGTTTTGTCAACTACTACGGACCACAGAGGTTTGGGACCGGACAGAGTGCTCAGTCTGACAGAGTAGGACTGGCTTTACTCAAAGAAGACATGGTAAGTGTTACATGTACAGGACTGGTTATTATTATCCCTAATACTGAGCTGGGTGACCGGTTCACCACTGACTACGTGAAGCCTGGAACACCTCCAGAAGGAGGAACAGTTTCATCCCAGTAAATCGCACGGTCCTGTCTTGCTGATGTGCTTTATGTTCGCGTGTGTGTCAGGTGAGCGCTGTGCGCCTCTTCTTCACTCCAGAGGAAGGCGATGATCCTCAGAGCCACGCAAAGAGACACTTCCTCCAGACAGGTCAGAGCTGGGACAACAACTGGCCATTTTTGGTTTTTTTAATCCTCAGAATGATCAAAGATGATGTGAAAGTTGCTTCCCAAGAACTTTTTAATACTGAGTAGAGAACTGAGAACATCTCATGTTTTCGTACTGTTGAGAACAACTAATGTAGCCAATTCACTACAGGTTTCATAAACCGAGTTTTATTTATTTATACCTTATTTTTTAAACTTTTGTCTTTCCTGTTACTCCACACCAGATAACGCAAAGGAGTCTTTGGCTTTGATGCCATTGTCTAAGGCCAGGGAGCGGCTGATGTTGCGGGCCCTGAACCGCTACGGTACGGGTCTGGATGGTTGTGTCCAAGCCTGGCTCAGCCTGCCCCACAGCATGAGAGTCTTCTACCCACACGCCTACTGTAGCAGGTCAGCTGCAAGAAAAATACCCCCAAGCACTGTTTTTTATGGGAACCACGTCCAGTTCATTCACAAACTTTGTAGCTTTTTAGTGTTGTCTATTGAGCTACTCCATTGCAGTAACTGGGAGAAAAGGACATTGCTCATTTGCGCTTTGGCAGAGTTTTTAAAAAAGGAGACAACATTATTTTTTCACCTTCCACCGATAGATTGCCCCATTCAGTTTCAGGGTTTAACCTTAGCCCCACTTTATGCGTCAAAACTCTAGTATCTGATTTAAAAAAAAAAGATGCAGTGTTGAACACTTACTGCTGTTCATCAGCCTCTTCTAAGCATCTGCATGAAATAAATGTTCAGTTTTTTGCACAGTAAAAAAGATTTTTAATCCATTTCGAAAGTTGAGCCTGGGAGGTGTAAAACTACATATATCCTTGCTTTTTTTTTTTGTCAAACACAAGCAATATATCCATAACTTAAAAAAGATTATCATAAAGTGTTCTTAATACCAGTGTATGTGATAATGAACTCAAATAAATGTGCAAATTGAGCAAAGATTGAAAAATATTCTTTTTTTCGGGGGAAAATCTAAAGGTAGCTCCGTGATTCATGTGTAATGGTAATACATGAGAAGGAAAACGTGGGGTTAAGTTTAACCCAGCATTATCTACATTTCACTTTGTAATTCATAAACAGATTCTGCCCTCAATGAGTGAATTCTTTTCTCTTTACAAAAGGGTTCAAAATAATTGTAAATAACTGTCATCAAACAAGTCATAATCAGTTTTGGAAATTTAAGGCAGCTCCCAATGCTTAAATCCTTTAACCTTAATATTAATCGCACTGATCAATCTGTTTGTGGTTTTTTCAGAGTGTGGAACGAGGCGGTGGCTCACAGGTTGGCTACTCTGGGCCACAGTGCCAGGCGAGGAGACCTGGTGTGGATGCAGGAAGGGCAAAACAACCCGGAGGACACTGGAGAAACCAGCTCTGCTCAGGTAAGAGAGGAGAGAAAATACAAACGGAGACATTTGCATCAGGACTTGCAAAGGAAATGCCCTGTGTTTTAGATACTGTAGGAATCCCATTGGCAGAGTACAACCTTTTAAAATAATCTGTAATACCCATTTCATAATTTATACATTAGAAAAACGCAAATTTTACAATAATCCACAATTCTGTTTTATCCATATAACAGTTAATATTCAATCGAACGTACACACCGCGATCATGGAATTACAAATAATTGTAAAAATATAAATAATTAGACAATGATTTGTTTTTAAGACAGTATAGAAAAGATCAGAGTAGAGGAAAAGATAAAAGATTAATATGAAGGTATGTTTTTGCCTTTTCTCACATCTGTTCTCTTTTCTTTGATTCCAAGAAGTATGTGGGTGAGAATGACAAATTATTGATCATGCACAAAAAGGAGGAAGGAAAACAGCTCATTCAGGAAATTTCATCAATGTAATGGAAAGTGACCTCTGTATTTTTTTTTTTTACTCTTTAATTTTGTGGTTAAATGTTACTTTCAGTCAGTTTGCTTGTGTAACGAACCGTTGATACAAACTGCCAATCAGCATAATACATATGATTCAGTTCGATCTGGGGCATTTTAACTGATGTTGTAATCCAGAGAGACTTGAAGAATGTGTAACCGGGATTCAGTGATTCAGCTCAAGGACATTTCAGCAGTAAACCAGGTCAAGGGCACATATTGTTTTTTCAGGGATTATAAAACACTCTCTGAATGTTTGGAGATCCTGTTAATGCTAATGACCTTTCCTTTTTTTCCCAGATCCATGTGGTGACAGACCAGGAGGAGCAAGGGGAAGTCTACACACTAGGACAAGTATGTAGTTCAGGGAAAAATTTCTATTTTAAATAAGACTCTTTCCACTTTTATTGCTACTGCCGTTGTTGTTATTATCCTGTCAGGTGTTACTGCCGATGCCAGGGAACACAGTGAAGTATCCAGAAAACGCCATGGGGGCCTGGTACCAGGAGAGGCTGGCCAGAGACGGGCTAGACGACTGTCGCTTCAGAGTCAGCAGCCTCAGACTGAATCTGCCTGGCTGCTACCGCCCACTGCTGGCCCTGCCGCGCAACCTAAGCTACCAGCTCCAGAGAGCAGCCTGCAGGGAGGGAGGAGGAGGAGGAGGAGAGGTGACAGGAGAAAGGAAGCAGGACTCGCACACCCTCACCTTAAACTTCGACCTGGACTCCTCCTGCTATGCTACCATCTGCCTCAGGGAGATCATGAAGTGTGACCCGTAGAAGTCGAGGGGTGTTCCTCCTGTTGTATTTGTGTGTCCTTGTGTGGAAAACAGGCAGCTTTTTGTAACCTACCAACACCATTTTGTAACTTCATCAACCCTACAGTGAAACAGTATCAGTAGCACTTTAGTTTTGTTGTCGAAGCATTGAGCAGAAGACTGCGGTTATACATAGAGAAAAAGCATTGTGTGCAGTTGATAAAACTTCTAATGAAAAGCAGCCACTGCCAGATGTGAACAAATCTAAATGTAAAAGCATGTAAACAGTATTTGTGTTTTGTGCCATGAATAAAACTTTCTCATTATAAGAAATCAATGTACTTTTCATTTTTGTTTGTTTATTTATTAACTTCTACTATCAATCTCAGCCTATGGGAAATGATAAAGATTCCAACCAACAATGTACAGAGGACATGTGTCATGTAAATTGCTATAAACCATTTCATTAATTAATATAAAATTGGACACAAAAAAAACAGGAATTATGAAAAGAATTTATAAATGAATATATTAATCCATCAATAAATAGGCAAGTGTACTCTCCTGGTGCTAATATAAGACATTTGTTGATACGTTCAGCTGGTGGTGCAAAATACTGCAGCAGTGCCATGGTAACGTTCAGATTGTGTAATAGTGAAGCAAACCTTCCCTATCAAACCATACCTACTACTTATGGAATGTCAGCAGTTTGTTTACATGGAAGTGATCCAATAAAGTTACATGCCAAGTCAAAGTTTGTTTTATCGGCCGTAGATAAATGTGCCAAAGTAAAGTATTGTATCGTCATTCACATATGGAACTGGGACGCAGCACTTTTGGTCATTACTCTCCACTAACTACCACTAGATGGAGACAACTGACAATAATTGACAGGTGCATACCAGAGGTACGCCCTTGCTCCAAGTGTCATACTGTATATAGAGATAGTTTACACTAATTTGTCTTTAGTTTCCTAAATCTGAGACTAAATCCACCATGCCCGTTCATACGATCCACTCTCATGTGAGTTATACCCCAGTGAGAAAGCCATTCGAAGGTCTTATATATATGTTATAATGAAGCCTGAAGCCCTGGTGTAATTATGCTGCTGAGGGGAAGCATTAGATTTGTATTAAAACTGATTCAGCTCTTTCTCCTGTGAACAATTTATGTAATTTTGATGAGAATGTTTAAAGACAACGGTATATAAAACCTCCCTCATGGATAACTCACATTGGATATACCTCTGGGCTATTTTTAATACCCGTTACTGCAAGCAATGTGAAAAGTGGCTGACTGTGTGGATATTTTAGTTGAAGGTGGGCTCCGACACACAGCCTGTCTTCAACCCATCGCACTGTGTGATAAAGACCCTGTCTGCCAAAGAGAGGCATTAGCAGTAATTAGTTTCTTCACTTATTGAAGAGTTTTGTTACAAAATGACACACTCTCCACCAGAAAGGAGAGTGGATAATTGAAACATTGTAGTAACACTTCCAGACTGAGTCCTATACTGGATGTTAAAAGAGTTTTTCATCATTGATCCATCACCAAATACGATCCATCACCATATATGTACTTTGTCACACTTTGGTGACACTGTGCTCTGCACAAATATTTTAAAAATATTACACTGTGCTTGCATGGTTGAGGTCCAGTTCACTTGCAGTTGAAAAGAGCAATTGGCGAGAATAATTGCTCTGATTCTCCATTGCAGATAGCGAGAACAGGACTACGTATTTGTCAGCTATGATTCCTCTAGGCAGGCTGACATGGGCGAGCGGCTTCTCCTCATCCTTTGGCTCATTCCCGTTCCAGCTGGCTGTAGATAAATGTTGACCCACTTCAGCAGCAAAGATGACAACTTTACTACACGTCTCGCCATGGCTGAAAAGCAGAGCAAAGGCTTGAGAGTGAGAAGAGAAACATGGGAACAGTTAACTTTCTATGGCTTAGTCGCTTAATTTTTTAAGCCGTTTAAAGACCCTGAAAACATATCTGGCATGTTATTTTCAAAACTTTGACTTTGAACGCTGTTTATTTAGTCACGTTTGCAAGAAAAACGGAAGATTTGAAACCTCATTTTCAGGGGCTTTAAGTGAGGGAGCGAGTGCTAGTGGTCTTGAAAACACCTTTTACACTGAGGAGGGAGAAGACGGAGAAAGGAAGGCTGACAGCAAATAGAGAGGATAAAATGATGGAGGTAGAGAAAAACAGTGGCAGGCAACAATGAAATGCAGGGAAAAGAGCTAATCAGTTGTAAATCACTTTTTATAAGCTGCAAAATACTAAAATATGAAGAAAGTGATGGAGGAATTAAGGACCACATTACTTTTGTCATGCACACAGTTGTTTCTGGTTTGATAAAAACAGTATACACTAACACTTATGGCAATGTGAGGAGCTGATACACACACATGCACATGCAGACACACACACACACACACACACAGCCCCTCAGTCATGATTCAACTCTCAAGCGGCCTTTGACCTGCCTGAGCTGTCTGTCCTCCTGCCACTTGATTGGCAAGTGGTTCACCGTGCTTTCACTACACACTGATAATGTGCATGTGGAAATTTCAAAAATGAATGCGCACGTCTGTGCGCTTGTCTGTGCCTGTGAAAGAGAAAGCGAAAGAAGGAGTGTGTGTTTTTTCTGGGGCCCCCGTCAACCAATGTTGCTGCAGGAGCCACTGCTGAGTGTTGTCCAGATGTGACAGTCTGTGTACACAAGGTGGCTGAGCACTGTCGAGAGAGGTTGGATAAGCATAAGCAATACTGTTGTTACAATGTCAAAATGCATTTTGAGGAAAAGGAAACAATCCGCGCACCTTTGTGAACTTACTTTTAACAGTATGTGCCCTTTTTACTTTTAAACTGCCACATAAATGTGAAAATCCGCTGTTTAGTCTTTGGGATTTCCAGTGTTTTCTTAAGAGCTCATACACTTACATTGCAAGCATTTATTTAAGTGATTTATTCAACCATCACACCTAAATGTCACTCATGAGATTCAGAGTAGGTGCCCAAAGGCTCCTGGGTTGGATTCTGGTACTTTGATTGCAACAAATCAAGCTAACAAGGGTGCAGTTGTTGGACAGGAAAAGTTAAAACCAGACCTTGAAATAACATGGAAATGGTTTTACCACATGAAATTCATATTTCACATATGGATAATTCTGTTGCTGGAAAACATGACCTTTGTGTTTGCACAGGTTTTAAGAAAGCTCACAGTAACTGTAACTCATAATGGACCTTACTAGCGTGTAAAAATGCATGTAATAAAAACTCAAGTGAAGCTCAAAAGCACACATGCGTGCACGCGTGAGCAATGTGCAGGACTAGACCTGTGACCTTTTCATTATGGGACAGCGACATTCAGCAGTAAAACCAAGGGACCTTTTTGCTGCCCAGAGGCTGCTGTCACCTATTTATTGTACTCCAGTCAGTGTCCCACATGGGAGAGGCCTGCATGTGGAAAATACACTGACCTGATAACCGCAGCTGAGCTATTGACTAGCGGAAAATAAATATAAAATACTTATATGAAATGAGTTTGATTAATGGATGGAAGTAATGCTGCAGTGCTTTGAGAGCATCACTGGCTCCTGCACATGTAGAGCATCTGGATCCGTAGGACAAAAAGAGAGCGTGTGAAAGTTGGATGAAACATTCCCATGATGTCAATGCACAATGTCTATCAATATATCATTCAAATTCAACACATTCAGAAACAAAAAAAGAAGCATTTTGAGAAAATGAAGTTATGTATCTATATATTTTCAATCTAACAGAATCAAAAAGATTATCGATTGGAGCGCTTATGTCCAAAAAAAAAAGGTTTAGAGTGAAGTACTGATGCCAGCATAGAAAATGCAAGCATGCTCAGTCAGATTTCCCCAGAAAGTTCATGATCAAGGATTTGAAACCGTAACATGACAAGTTCATGCCAGATACTTGAACCCAATTGAAGTTTTAGGATACTGTGAATTTTTTGTCTTTAATTATCAAGTTATTGGTTTGGCCCAAACAGCAATCATGGCACAATGCGGTTGTGACCAGGGTGGAAAATTAATGTTAAAACCATAAGCCAGTTCCTGGTGAATTCCCTCTCTGGCTGTGAAAGAAGCACAGATCCAACACAGCTCTTCTCTATTTAAAAAAAACAAAACAAAGCCATAAAACATCTGGCTGCTAAGATCTAAAAAGTGGCTTTGGACAATCGGATCAGACCACTCACCATGTCCAGTCAGTGGAAAAAGTTAATTTCCTGCCCTGTTTGTGACCCAACTGTTCACTGGAACAGCCCAACTTTTTAAACACTCAGGCACAACAGCAGCCAGTTCGCGGTCAACTGCCTGTACATGAGCCATTAATGGGTTACTCGCTACAACTGGGAATTCTTTCTCACACTGTAAAAATTAAGAGGAAAAAAACTCTTAAACCCCTGCCTGGGTACAGTGAGCACTCTGTGCCAGAGTGGAAGAATCTGTTGACTGGCTGCAAAGCACAGGGAGGTGAAGGAAAGCTCATTATTTTTAATGGCGTCTCTGATTGAGAGAGGGACGGAGAGAGAGAGGGATGAACCATAATACCACTTTAGCTAGCTCCAGACTACAAACACTGAGACCTTGTCGAAGTGTATGTGAGCATGAACCCCATGCTGTCATATAAAACATGAACTTGCAGCATGTTACGATTGCCATCATTTCTCAACTGGCAAAACTAATTTTGAATACATTGTTTAGACCTTCTGCAATGAATTGTTTCAATATTCAGTTAAAGGAATAGAACATTTTGGCATTTGCAAAAAAAATCTGCCTACCAGCACTTCTACATTTTTCTAATTAACGCCTTGCATCTTGGTTTTATGGGCAGTTACGTGCTGGAATTATGTCTCAGCCAACTGAGTATTTCTTGGCTGCGTTGCCTGGCGTTCCCTGGATCGTCAGTTTCTGAAAGTTACAGAAATGCTCAGACAAATACCAGTTATCTGGCCACCCCTCAAGCGGACAGATTATAAAGCCATCTTCAGTGCCACGCAGGCCCAGGCCAGATAGTCTAATCATCTAATCGCCTCACCTTTACTTTCCAACAGCTTTGAACATAGCCAGGCAAGCATTTCCCCCCATTTATAGTCCACGTTTGGCGTCCTGTGTCCTATCATTGCCATCAATGATATCTCTGTGTGTTGTGTGTGTGTGTGTGTGTGTGTGTGTGTGTGTGTGTGTGTGTGTGTGTGTGTGTGTGTGTGTGTGTGTGTGTGCATTTGTAAAACATGTTTCTGCGTGTGTGTGTGTGTGTGTGTCTATGTGTGTGTTCATAGATAGGCCACTTAACCCAGTGTGTGTCTGCTGGGTTCAGAGCCTGAGGAGGAGAGGGAGAAAGAGAGAGAGCTGTCCTCCAGGTGATTGATGGAGCAGCTTCCTGTCCTCGTGGAGGTTATTGAGGAGCTCTGAGGGACCATTGTTATTTCCTGATGCTCTTAAAAATCTTGCTCCAATCTGCTTTAACCCCTTAACTCATTTTTTTTTCACTTTCTCACTCCTTTCACCCTCCACTCTACAAAGCCCCCTGCCCCTTTCCTCTCACCCTCCCTCTTTTTACAGGAGAATGACAGATGCTGTTTACATACGGCCCGCTGATATCTCCATACACCAAATTATCTACACAGTATCTCACATCCAGCCATGCTTTGACCATTAGATAATATGTTGAGAAAAGTAAAAGCACTAATTATCATAGATCTATGCTAACAGACTATATCCTGCTTAAATTGGCTGTGGCACATACAAACAGCCAGGCATTGGGCCTATGGCACATACATCTCACCGATGTTTGTCTACTCCCTCTCATTCTCTCTGTTTGTCTCTCACCCTACTATTTTTTTCTTTTCTGCCTCATGTCTACAATGTATGAAAAAGAAAAGAATAGTTAATCATTTAGGGCAATACTGTACGCTTAATCACTTACTTACTTGCTATAAGGTAAGTAAGCACATTTCCCAAAATGTCAAACAATTTCCTCCACAAAACAATTAAAACTAGAGAAGTGAAAAATGTGAGTGAGTAGTTGAGTGGGTTGCTTATTGCTTGCTTGTTTTCCCCAAATTATTTGAAACAAGCAAATCTGCATCAGAACTCCATTGTATTCTTTTACATTTAAGAAAAACAACATTATAAAGTACCATACCCAAAGTACAATGAGCTTGTTTAGCCTGTTAACCACAAAGCATGTAAAGTATACTTTGTATGACTGCCAAAGCATACCAAAGGTTTTTAGATTGATTTCCAACTTCCAGGCAAACATTGGTTTAAGCTAATTAAAGAAAAAATGAAAATGAAATTGGAAAAATTCAAATGTACCCTAAGATCAGAAATCCATCACAATAAGCATTAAATCATACTTATCTGTTTATTTATTTTTTTCAGCCATGGTAATCCAAATGCAAGCAGGGGCTGTTTTACTGTTGTTGGAAAATCAGTCCCAATGCTTCCTAAGGCACAGCACTGGGCTTGAGATGCATTACCTACACCTTCATATTTAAGCCACTTACAGTGTATTTGTCTCTTGCTCTGTGTGCTTTTAGTAACTTCGCAACATCAGAATTAAAAAATAAATTATTTTATAAAGCAATGTGTTTTAAATGTCCTTAATGAGGATTCTCTCTGTGCCTTTGGAGTCTCAGTAATACAGTCTCAGATGTCTGAGTTTCCCCCCAAGAACTTGAATGCACCAAAATAGATCAGAATAGGCAGATTTTCTGTCTTCATCAAGTGTCATGACTGAAAATCAACACTGGAAGGTGGAATTCCTCAATTCACTCTTAGAAAATGGTTTGCAGTAATTTAAAGAATGTAATTTAGTATGTTTCTAATAGGTTGAATCATTGATGATCACCACTATTTTTCTTCAAGAGTTAATAAGATGCAAACTGCACTCCCATCCAGACTTACAAAAACCACAAAGTGCAGCCCTCCCTTCAGGGCTCCTTACTTGTGTTTCTTGTCAACCTCCACGTCTGTGAAGTTCACAAATAGTCTTATATAAATAATTGTGCTCTCAGTCCAGACAGACTGAGCATCACTCGCTGGTCTGTAAACCCAAATGACACTAACTGTCAGTGAAGAGGACAGAGACAGAGGGAGAGACGACAAAACACAAAGGGGTTGAGAAGCAAGAACAGAAAGTATGAAGTATGCGGCAGTTAAATGTCTAATTAAATTTACTTTGAGGGGAAATTGCCAAGAATGGAGCCATTGTTATGGGGCATCTGGAAAAACGTGACATGCATCTATGCATGTGGTTCTTTGAAAACCGATGTTCTGCCGAGGAAATGGATTAGGTGCAGTTAGCAGGAGAAAAAAAAGAGAGAAAGAGCAAAGTCATTCACCATCATAAATGAACATGAAAACACTGAATTGGTGGCTTTCTGTTGAGTAAAAACAACTCAGGACAACAGATGGGATGATATGCGATTGGTTTGGGAATAAAACAGTTCAGGCCACACAGGGAGAGAGATATACAAAATTGCTTGTAGATGCACATAATGATAAAACCACATAGCCACTCTGTAGCTACATAGTACACAACCATACCATGACTGATCCGAAACACTTCCGCCATTCTCCCTCTATTGTTGAACTTTCTTATCAGCTCCTTGCTATGATTTGTGCAAATACACAGGCTCAATGGACCACCATGCCCTCCTTTTTATTCAGTGACATGGTTCTTTGGAGAAGCACAAAGCCTACATGTCTTACTGATCACCTCTGGGAGTTCAACACATTCACACAGAGACATGAGAACATCCTTCACAGCCAATTTATCCTAAATGGATTTATCTCCTACATCAACATATTCAACCTGTCAAAAGAAGTCTTATCGGAGGGCAAGGACAGGGCGCTGGCCTGTCTTTGGACTGCATGTTTGACTTAGAGTACTCGCACATTACAGTGCATTTAGGAGAAATGCAGTTTTAATGGAGGTAAACTTTTACTGTTCCATCCTAAGAAATGCTTGTGAAAGCAGGTCACAGAAAATGTTTCTCAAACTGCTTCTAAATCAATAAACATAAAACGTGAGCTTGACTCATGGCCTGGATAAGCTGGTCAGCTGGATGATTTAGCTCCAGGTTGTTGAGAGAGAGCACTTAAATGGTCAGTGTTTCCACTGTTAAGACAGACGAAAGATTCTGTAGCTTTTCCTCTAGCACCACCAAAAAGGTTGACATTTGTGGTTTTGATTGAAATTTATGAACAACCCAGAAAATGTGGTTCAGATGTTCATGTTCCTCTCAGCATAAATTCTAGTAACTTTGGTGACCCCTTAATTTTTCATATAGATCACGAGGTCAAAATTTTAATTTACACCATACTTTGGATTATGGCCAAATACTTGTAACTGTAATGGCATTCCCACCAGCTTCCGGTATGTTTTGTGCTACTGTAAATAGCAAACGTTACCAAGCTAATTAGCATATGTTTGCATGTTAAGATGTGAAACTAAGATGGTTAAAATGGTAAGCATTATATCTGCTAAGCATGTCAGCATTGTAACATGCTCACGTTAGCATTTAACTCAAAGGAACGCTGTGCCTGAATGCGGCCCTACAGAACCGCTGGCATGGCTGTAGACTCGTAGTCTTGTATAATATTTTCCACATCAGCTTATTTTCTGTTGTAATCATTATTTTAGAAAAAAAAAATTAAAATATTGTTCACAAAAACAGTGACCTAATCCTGATGTGCTGTGCTCAGAACTGTTCAATTATGAGTTGATGTAAGCTATTATTTTGGAAATGAACTCTCCCTACATAGTGCATAATGTGGAATTATTAGCACTGGAATCTGCTAGCTTTTCTGACAGTATTTAGTGGAAAGCGAAGGCTCAAAGTCTGACCAGAAGGTTGCTTGAAGCGAATTGAAACTGCTGAATACTATGCCCCCCAAAAAATGAGGGCTTCCATTGCATATCTCTCTCTATCCTAGTGGAAAAGTGGCTTTGCTGCCTTTAACTACGTTCATGCATCCAATATTTTACCTTTTCTGCAAGTCTTGGTCACAGTGGTAACAGGCCAGGGTGTAAAAATTTAACAGTCTATTTCAAAAGTGCCCATGAATTCTACTACTTTCAATCATGTGTAAGGCAGTGGAAAAAGCTGTTCATATTGTGTTAGCCTTAGCCTGGATTGCAGGAATGACTCAGGGCTGAAGCTTTTGACTGTGACGCTCACTTTTGTGGTGAAGTCTGCATGATTTATCAAGATAAGGGCTGAGTAACTGTGGATCTAGTATAGCTGATTTCCTACAGGAGTCTACAATGACTGCATGTAAGGATTTTTTTCTTTTCTTTTTTAATGCACAATCTGTCTGAGCACATCAAAGAAACATTCTTGTGTAGGAAAGTCCGACATTTTAGGAACGTTCAAGGCAGATTCTAACATAAATACATCTGAACATCTGCAGGCGTACATACTATATAATAGAAGGTTTCCTCACTTCTGTCACATCTGGGTTATTGCATCAACTTTTTTCATGTGTTCGCTTGCAGCTCCACTGGGAGAAAGGCAGAGGTGGGGAGAAATGGAAATTACCTTACTTGGATATATTTACACTCAATGGTTAAAGCAACATTATCTAATCGATTTGGCCGATAAGAGTTAGAAAAAGAAATCAGTGTGTTTATGAGCAATTATGTAACTTGTCTCCTTAATTCTCTTTAATTCCTGTGATCTCCTGTGAACAGCTCATTGGGATTGGCGGTGCTGATGGCCTCATAGGGACCAAAGGATCAAGAAATAGCTAAATACCTATTGGTCCTACGAAACTCCATTTGACTATCATAACATAAAAAAACATAATAATTCGAAATGAATTATAAATAGTATTCCATATTTTTGTGTCTAGTTTCTCTCTTGTACAGCTTTACTCACAACATGTTCTTTGTCCCAGTTTTTGTCTCATTTCAAGGTTTTCTTCTCTTTCTGCTTTGTTTGTCTTTCTGTGTCTTTCCCTGTGGTCTCTCCATTTTCTTTCCCCTTTCCTCTGCTTAGTGAGTGAATTAACAGACTTTGAATGGCTTTTTAAGAAAGCCAGACCTCTGTGGTTTGGAGAGCACGTGATGGTCAGACAGGCTAGGTTTGAGGTGTTGTCACACATCTGCATTATGCAACTACAAAGTGGATATTATTACTCCTCTAAGACATTGAAGAGGAAAATTTTGACTTCATTATGAGTCCACAAAGAAGCTAAGTTGTCAAATGACCACACATGAACAGATATATTCTTTTTAAAGCAGGGATAGAGTATTAAGTCTTTGGAAATTGGATTTGGAAATAATAGTAAACTTGATTAACCTCTCCATACTTGAGTTGTGCCCCATGCATTTTCCATCTGCTTTGCTTGGATGTACAATGTGCATTCATCCAATACTTAAAGCTGCTATAGTCAATATTTTTACATCAATAATAGATCAAATGACTATGTGTAACATGAAAGGGAGCGTCTGTAGTGACAAACCCACAGAAAATTATCACCCAACTCTGCAGTTCCCCTTAGCTCTGTGAAGCGTTTCAGTTCATCGTTCATTGGTTTTATGGCGCACAACTTTACTGTTTTGATTAATTCTCTCAGCTCTTATCAGCACTGTTCCCATCTGTTTTTAGCAAAAATGTTCTCAAACCCACCGTATGCTACCCAGCACTAAATGGTTGACAAGGTTAGCATCAGTTAGCTAACCTGCTGGAACCTTTAGCAGCTAAAGAGCCAGATAATACCTTCAGCAGTTTGACTGAATATTAGACATATTTTCATCAGATTGCCAGAAAGGGTCTCCTAATAAATCCTTCTGTTGCTCAATGTCTGCTAGGTGTGTAAAAAGGCAACTGTTTGCTGCCATATTGACTTTAGGTTGTTGCGCTGCCCCCAAGCATTAAAAACCGACAACAACAACAAAAATCAGGTTTATCCGTAGTAGCAGCTTTAAGATGTTAGGACACTATCCCCCAGTCTTGTTGTCTGTGCGTGTGTGTCAGGTGAAACGGAACGAGTAGGGCAAGAGTGATCTGAAAAAAGACAGAAAAACTAAGAAAAAACAGATTCTCTTAATACTTTTCACATTTAGTGTATTTCCTATTTTATTTAAAGTTAGTTTTTGTTGTGAATACCATCAGTTTTTGCAGTGGAAAACTTAACTGCTTCTCACTCACACTTTGACCAGGATGGGTAACAGTCTTTGACGACAAACATACTGTACTATGAGACTGTGTATTAAGTATGCAACACTTACACACTGGAAAAAACTATTATGGTGTGACTTGCTGATTTGGACCAATGGAAATACCCAAATTAAAGAAAACACCTACATATGTGTCTTAATAAAGTGCTGTGCCATTTCAAACTGTATGATTTGGCCTTGATTCAATAAAAAGTGTGTGACACTGATTTAAATCATCCCAATGGTGTTCATTTGGGTTGAGGCCTGGGACAGCCATAAAGGTGTTTCCACTGCACCTTAAGAGGCAGGTTGCAGCACCTGAGCAGCTGTTACCCCTTTTTTAAAGAATTTATATTGACGCGTAGTCCAAGTTCCTATGTCCGCTGGGGATCGTCAGTTTCAGCTTGCTAAAACAAGTCCTAACTTCACTTCAAGATTGTGAACTATGTTGCATCGTAATGTATACAGTAGTAGTACCCTATAAAATATGACTCTTTTAGCTTTCGTCCCATCTGCATTTCTGTGTTGAGATCAGATCAGAACACACTCCGCTCCTGCTGGAGTGCCTTCCCTGTCCTCACAGGTCCTGCTGGAGGTAGGGTATCGGATGACACATTCCCACACTCCCAGTCAGGCGTGGGAGAGTGCGGTGGGTTGGGCAACACGGCATGATCTGGTCTCACACGTGCCTCGCTGCCTCTGTCAGAACTGGCACACATAGACAGGGACGCAGACACCTATGCCGATAATCCACAGTGATATCCTTGTGCGTGTGCAAACTGTAAGACTACTGTATGCAACTTGTAAAATATGCAAGAAATGAAAAGGCATGCACACACGCACATGTACACTAAGATAAGAAAGAAGACAAGCTCAGGCTGTCAACCAGATTAAGATGATTACAAGATCCATATGAGAAAAAGGGCATAGGTTTCTCAGTGACAAAAGAAAGAAATGGGATAACAGGAAGAAATATAAAAAAGTTAAAGAAGTATGTAAAGAAAACACTTTTTACCCTTCAGTTTTGTACAGATGAAAGAAATGGGCTATAACGTGTTAGTCATTTTTGATGGGCAGATTTTGTTACTTTCGGATAGAGTCAGGCTTGCGGCGAAGCTAACCAGCTTCATACAGGCATGAGAGCTGTATCAGTCTTCTCATGAAAATCTCGCCAAGAAAGCAAATAAGCATATTTCCCCATATGTCCAAAACTATAACGTTAAAGGGAATTAACCCGCAGACTTTTAGACAGTGTAAGCAGTCCTTGATTTTCAATCCAGACACTGAAGTTGCAGTGCTGGACTACATGTCTGATTACATGGCTGTGAGGTCCTTGAGTTTTGTGAAGTGTCTGTGATGTTCATGCTCCCACTGCGACCTTTGTTGTAAAAAAAAAAAAAAAAAAAAAAAAGGAAAGAAAAAAACCCGCCCCGTGCTTTTACAACACCCCCATGAGACCCATATTCCACAGGTCGAAAGAGTAAAGGCTGAGAAATGGGCGTTAAAGTTCAGCACTGTCATGTGAATGGACTGACAATGGCCATTTTACAGTCAGAAAGAACGGCTTCACACATGCCTTTGAGGGCAGATTTTAGTGGCTTTTAGTCAAAGCATGTGTGTGTGTGAGTGGTTGTGAGTGAGAGAAAAAAAAAGGTACTTACACTAAATCTGTAACTAATCCATTTCCCACAAGCATCAGGCTCTCTAACGTCTCAGTATCACTGGTTTACAACACCACATCCACATGTTGAGCGCTGGCTGGCCGGTAAACAAACATGTGTTTGTGATGTTTATTGTTTCTGGCTTGAGGTTTTACCATTGAGCATACAATTTCATCATGAAAAGCACTGTTGAACCACCCCTCCGAGCACAGTACTGATTATAGACTGATCTGGTTGTAACAATAGACAAGATTCAAGAAAAAGAGACAGTCCAACTGTTGTTAAAAAAGTGCAAAGGCCTTGGTTTTTTTGGGGAATAGAGTCAAGAAGCTGTTTATACTGAGTGTTACTGATATGTCACTGATTGTATTGTACAGTTCAGAGGCGTGGAATCCTTCTTGCTAGGCCAATTTATAAGAAAACATTCCCGACAATAACTAGGACTAAAGGGATAAATGTGATGGAAACCATTTTTTTCACATTTATGGCCTCCAGACCCCTGCTCAACCCAAAGGGACTGCTACCCTGATTGCACACCTCCATCCATGGCTCCATCTCAGAGCAGTTAGATGGTGGTCTTTGGTTGCTAATAGCCTCGTGTCCACTGGGGAGAACCACTGTTTAAAAATCAAATTGCACTGGAAAACAAATGAAATGATCTCATTTTCTGGCAAACTATTACTGGCGCAAAAATAAAAAATTAAGTCTGAATTTAAGGGAAAAAGTGTAAGGACATTTTTTTTTCGAAGTGGTGGGCCGTGTCACTGGGTGGCTTGTTATTAGTGTCACAGGCCATCACCTTCAGCCTGGATTAAATCTCCTTAAAGAGCTTGAGCAATGTCCCAGACTAAACTCCATACGACAGGATCTAGTGAAATGCGTCTAAATTAGCGTGTGATAGTGCCTTAATGCCTCTGACTTATTTTTTTTTTCTTCACAATTTTTTTCTTTATTGGCCATGTGAAAGGCACAGCCAGCCAATACAAACTGGATCACATAAATAGTTCCATTACTAATGTATGTATGTTATTTTTGAATATTACGAGAATTCACTGCCAAGCTTTATCATGTGTTAGAGAATCGGGATGGGCAAAAGCTAATTGCTGCATACCTGCCTTAGACGGCAAAAAAAGCTCTTTTTAACATTTGCTCTTTGATGTCCTTAGTATTTGCTAGTCAGTTCTTAGTTTTTTGTCAAAATAAAAGTGACCAAAAAAAAGTCCAATATTCACTCTCCTTTAGCTCGGTTTTAGCGATGCACCAGCTCCTGAGGGGAATATCTGGCTCTTTTGCCTCAAACTTCTCTGCTAAGTTCACCAACTAGTTGCCAACTTTGTCTGTCTGCCATTTGGTGCTGGGAAGGTAGTGTACAGTGTTTTTAATCAGAGCTTTTTAGCTCTGAAACCGGTATCTGCTGTGGCCGGAATTGACTCTCATGAGCGCGATGACAGTGGACCAAAACAGTAAAGGTTTGGGTGACAAAAAAAAAAAAAAAAAAAGCTGAAAGAAACAAGAACACTTCTATGCTGAGGGGAACCACAACGTTTGATGGCAATGATCTGTAGGTTCATCACTAGGAACTGACACCTTTCATATACACATTTGGTCCATTGTTAATATAAATATATTTATTACAGCACTTTTAAGTTTCAGTGACTATCCTCGCAACAAAGGATATATCCCAAATGTTTAAAGATAGTACCTCTCCTGATTTTAATTGGCCATAGGAGAAATTATATTACTCTAACCAAAGTGTTTTTGTTTTTAAAAAGAAGACAAAAAGATTAAATAGAAATCAATTGGATAACTTATAAAAAACAACACTTTTTTACAGTGTATCCTGACTGCAGGCTTTCCAGACTGACGCCAAAAAAAAGCTTTATCTTGAGATCCAACTCCTGGCTCAAAACTGTGTACTTTAGACAAAACGTAGGTTCATGCCAAACATGGGATATCCTCCATCTGACAAGAGTGACACCTACACTTGAAAATACTTTGTGGCATTAAAGTACTTGCTCTAATAGAATTAGCAAGGCACTAAACACAGAAGATAAGGATGAAAACAGCCATCAGCATAATTAAATTTAATGTCCCACATCTTTAAGATTGAAAACACATGTGTACATTAACCTTCCTGTAAAGGTTGTCAATCAGTTTATCATCAGCCTATAAAAACTTTGTGTGGTTTGTCAACTCATGTAAACTCAGTGTGCTTTCATCTTGTGCTTGAGTATAAAATCATTTTGTAAGAGCAGCTTTAACCTTTTTTTTTTTTCAAGTGATGGATTTTTTTCATTTTGGAATAAAATCAATAACAGATGTACTCCATGTGTTTCCTCCTGCCCACCTGGCAGGTGGAGTTTAATGCACCAAGAGCAAAAATGAAAGATTAAATATGTATTCACTCTCTGATAAACACATTTTGTAACCCAAATGCATGCATGCAAAACTTTTAATGACATTTTAATGAGACATGTGAGTAGATATGTGTATATATGGGCAGTAGTAGAGGTATATTGTGCTGCAAAATAATAAGATAAAAACGTTGGTTTATCCAAAGTGCCATTGTTGGATATAAAACTCACAAACTAATAGGCACAAACTTTTTAGGAGAAAAAACACTTACTCAGTTCCTCCATGTAAAAAAGTGAATAATACTCAGTCTGTGGCTGTAATTTTGTCAAACAAAACCTAAGGCTTACAGATAATCAACTAGGCTTAAATTCCCGCATAACAAATCTCATCAACAACAGTTTGTGGCTCACTGAGCCGAGCCGGCAGCAGTCTATCTCTGCAGCAACCCTGTCACAGATCCACCATGGAAAGGAAGAGCATGTCACAACAGATCAGCTGTTTGTTAAGAGGCAGAGTCACACGCTAATGGCAACAATGTGTTTTCTCTCCCTGCAGACGCCTCAGCAGCGGATAGCCGTATGCGCTCCCGGCTAACTCCGCTTGTACCCTGCAATTTTCCAAGGATAACTGGGGAGGTTATTTCCATGCAGGGGTCAAACTCAAACACAGGGGCATCATTTGAAAGCTGTGAGCAGGTTCAGGAGGAGTTCAAGGGAAGCAGGGCATCATTTTCACAATTAGCCTCGCTTTAAGTACTGAGGCCCTTTGCCATAATTGAGGCTTTTGGTTTTGTGCATGGTGTTTATTAGCTCTATTATGGTTGATTCAGAGCTGGTTTGACCAGTTCCTGTTCTCTCAGTTCTTGTTTCTGTGTGCTGGACTAAGCTATGCTTCAGGTGGTAGGTGTGCTTGCGTGTATTCATGCAATTTACTTATGTCAGAGTGGATTACGGTGTTTGCAGGCAGAAATTGTGGCATTTTACTTAAATAAAGCATAATAAGTGTGCTTTCATCATCTTGCTTTCATCATGGCAATATCAGTCTGCCTAATGGCCAGTCCCCCACCTTGGTCCAGACGGATATCCCTGAACAGCTGTCGAATGGATTGTCATGAAATTTTGTGCAGACCTTCATGGTTTCCAGAGACTGAATTGCAATGATTTTGGTAATACCTCTGACTTTTCCTTTGTCACCACCTTGAGGTTGTGTGTGAAATGTCTTGACAACCACTGGATAGCTTTGCATGAAATTTGGTCGAGATATTCATGTTCCCCCAGGAAGAATTGTAATAATTTTGTTGATCCCTCAACTTTTCATTTAGCAGCATCATACTAGTACTTTGTTATTGCTAATTAGCAAGTGTTAGCATGCTAACAAGCTAAACTAAGATTGTGATTATGCTAAACATTATACATCAGCCTGTTAGCATTGCCATTATTAGCATGCTGACGTTAGCATTTAGCCCACTGTGCATATAGTAAGTACAGCCTGACAGAGCTGCTAGCATGGCTGTAGACTTTTAGACACTAACTTAGTCACTTCACGTGTCTGGGGTGGATCGAATAGATATACGATCTAAATAAATGCATCCAAGAAGTCTTCAAGACAGAGTGAAATCAGATTGTTCAGAACAGCTCCGGAGGTGGTCTGAGATGCATTCTAGCTAGTTGTAGAAAAGTTCTAAATGCAACCATCTCTCCAAGACGGATATATAGTCTTTAATTGTCCCATAGTGTAACTATGTTGGTAAGCAGTCCGTAGAAATAGCCACTTAATATCTGATTTTTGTTTTTGCATCCACTATCTGTCTCCTCTGTCCATCTAATAACTGTAGCTAAAGTTAAACAAAAGTTACGCTGTTATTTGTCTTATTAAGCAACAAGGAAAAATTGCTTCAGCAATTTCTACATATCTGTATGGGTGAGCGAGCGACATGAATGAGAGCGTGGGAAGAAGAACTTTTAACTTGCTTATAAATGCCAATCATACATGCGATTGTGTTTATAAAACTGCTAAAATGCAGAAGTTATTCTTCTCCTGGCCTTTTTGGCATTTACCAAACAGCTTCAGGTGCTCTACCACCTCTTAATGGACTGGAGGAGGGCCGACCTAGATATGCACGTAGCCGGGGTAAAACTGAGATGGATTACAATCAGATTCGTGATCTGGCCAACAAGAGAAATACCTTAAATCTTAAATCTTAAATCACATCTGGATTTTATCTGGATACGATACACTGGAAATGGCAAGTGTAAATGGAGTCTTAGTCTTGTTTACCCCAATGATTCAGTTGCTACCTTGTATGTATATATCACCCAAATGTGCTCTCCTGTCTTCTTTATTTCTTTATTGGTGGGAGGGTGAACAGGACAGAGAGGACAAGAAAAGGAGGAATAAAGGTGCCTCTCCGTCGGACAGATGTTTTATTCATTTTCTATCTTACAGCCAGATGGAAGAGGTTTGTTACACAGCCTGTCATATAAATTCTTTGGACATAGGTTCAGGGTTGGGCATGGAGGGAAGGAAATCAAGGGTTATTAAAGACACTGACCGTGGAAAGAGTGTGATATTTTTCTTCTTTGAGACAGCTGAACAGACCGAGAGAAAGTTGAGGAAAGACAGAGAGGTTGATACATTTCCTTTGGACATGTGAACTGTCACATAAATCTTTGCTTCACCTAAAGATTCAGGTGAAATGTTGGATCTGGATAATGCTTTTTGCACTTCCTTCTCTTCCTCTTGTGAAGGTGTGTGTGTGTGTGTGTGTGTGTGTGTGTGTGTGTGTGTGTGTGTGTGTGTGTGTGTGTGTGTGTGTGTGTGTGTGTGTGCAAATGAAGAAAACAAGTCATAAGGGAGGTAGCAAAAAATGCTAAAGGGAGGGCAGAAGGTTTCAGGATGCTCAGACAGGATGGGGAGGTTACAGCAACCCGGGGAGCAAAGGGCAGGGAAGGTAGACAGCGGTGAGAAAGGGGAGAGGAGTATGAAGTGGATGTGAGGTGGAGAGGGGGAGAGGAAACAGAGGAGGGGGAGTTGCTTTAAAGGGTCTGGGACAGATTATCCTTGGAAGGCAATCAATCTTCCCCTGGATTTAGATGACTGCAGGGGGGCGAACGCACACACACACACAGGCACACACACACATGCAATCACACACATACAAACACTCACAGAGAGATCACCCCTCTTAACCTTGTCTGGCTCTCTTTTTTTTTTAATCTCTCTATCTCCTTCCACCCTCTGCCACTTTTTCTCTCCCTGTACGATTGCTCCCTCTCCAAAGTTTAAATTGTAGATGATAGTGTTGTTTCTCAAGGTGTGTGTTTGAACCTGGGGTCCCCTCAGACATATGGCTGCAATTTATGAAACATAGGGGAACGAGCGACACAGACAGGGAGAGAGACAGAAAATGGGGTTTTTTGCATTTAGTTGTGGTGAGAAATGCTGGATCCATGTGAGAGCTGGAAAATAAAGACAGTCTGATCTGCAGGCGGTCGAATCGCAGTCCTGTATTGTGTCAACAGCTTGGGCCTCGATAAACTGTGGCATCCTGGCTGGAATTCTCCACACGTTTGTAACTCGGCACAAACAGAAAACTATTTTTTGTCTGCCTCCTTGACAGCTTTGCTTTAAGGTCACAATATTATTCCATTCCTCCTTGACAGCCACTTATCTCCATGATAAGTCACATATCAAGGGGCCATCTGGGAATACAATAAGTCTATCTACTTAGTATGGATGCCATGATGACAGGCCGTGTAGAAAAAATCAATCACAGCAGTAGCAGCAGCAGGTAAGACATGGTTCGACACGCAGACAAATTATGCTGAGTGAGAAAGAAAATGATTTAATTAGCTTGACATGTCAAATGCTGGAACAAATCATCTCAAGGGGATTAAAGCTAATAGAAAATTAGACAACATCTGTTTTTGATGACTAGGCAATACCGCCACACATAATGAAAATCTTTTATCTGAGATTATGCAAATTAAAAATATCCATTAACTTCTACAGACACAAGCAAAGTTTTAAAACCTTGCGTTAAATACAAATCAGGTCAAAGTGCTCAAGGTTCATCTTCATGCCTGCTTCAGTTCTTTCACAGGGTGGAAAGGTTTGTGCTCTTGTCTCTAGGGTTATCAAGAAGTGGTATCAGTCGAGCGTAGCTAAAGTGAACAGTCTCTTCATATAGAATGAAGAGGCTCTTCAGATACAAAGGATCAATTTGTTTCAAGGATGATAAAATGGAGGGGGGGGGTCCTTAAAGTTATAAAACCATCCTCACCATAACTTACAGACCCTGTCAATTTAGAGATTGAACCTTTCATACAAAGAGCAGCAGCCAATGAGAGGGAAAGTGGTAAGAGGCAGAAGGTGTTTTCAGTGAACTCATTAAGTGGTTTGGTGTGGTCAAAAGGCCTACAGGGGAATCTGAATGAAAATGTGAATAATAGGCCTTTTTGACTTGCCACAGCAGGAAAAGCACAGGTGTAAATAAATAATGAAATGAATGACGACTGAATTCCATTTAGCTGCCTCACTTTCAGGGTCCTGGTATTGTTCATGCTGGTTTACTGTCTCGATTAATGGGACACTTGAGTAGAACAGAGCCATTGTTCAGCAAAAATGCCAAAACCTGCTGGTCAAAGTTTCTCAAATATGAGTATTTGATTCTGAGGTAGGAAATTTATTATTTTGGGGTTTTGGACAAGCAATTTAAATATGTCACATTGGGATATTTTACAAACAAAGTGTGAAAATTAGGAAATAACCTGTCAGATTAATCAATAATGCAAAATAAGCCTAAATCTCATCTAATATAGGCCCATCCATCTCCTCAGCACCCAGCCATTTCCTCATTCCTCATTCATACTTTGGTCTGCAGCGTAAATGTACTCTCTGTGTGCTTAAACCAAGGTTTCTCCTGCAAGACATTATTATTACCATCATCATCCTTACTGGATCAAATTTATGGTCCAAAAATTCATTACTGGAAACATGTACAATTGCTTAAAAATGACAGTCTGACAGCAATTTAAATAATGTTTCCAGAGGATTTATATGTTTACACGGTGGAAGGCAATAACTCTTTAATCTCCAGTCTAGATCTTTATTTGAGTGATGATATTCAGGTGGATGAGTTTCATGCACTGTGTTTTCAGACACCCACTCTTAAAATATTCCTCCATGAAGAATGGACTCCTTGTTGAAAGGCTGGCCAAGCGTGGCTCCACACTGCGATAAATTGAAGCCATGGATTCTGAGTTAGAACCCAAATCCCAGGATTAAATATCCCCTTTCTTGCTGTGTCAGAGTGACTGATTCCCAGAGTGGTAGAGAGCGTTTGGCAGGATCCAGTGGATGACAAATCCTTTCTGTGTTCACCTCCAAGTAATGTGTGTTAGTTTTTTAGAGGTGCAGGGGCTAGACAAAACTTTTAGTGGAAGAGGTTAAAGTAACTTTAGCGGGACGTGAAAGGAGAAAAAAGAAAGCAGGCCTGTCCTTGGCTCCATGCACATTTCACTGTGAGCATCTATCTTTTTGGGGTTTTTTTCGCATCATCTCGTCCTGCTGAGTGTCTTCAGCAAGTGGACTCACACACGCACATATGTGGACACACACACACACACACACACACACACACACACACACACACACACACACACACACACACACACACACACACACACACGCACACAAAAACAAACACACACACACAGATGCAATCACTCTGTCTGTTCAGCTGCCAAGGCTAAGTGCCCTGAATCTGCAAGATCTCTATCAAATTTGCAGACTACAGAGAGCAATTACTCAATGTGTTTGTACGTGCACGTATGTGTTTGTGTATTTTTCTGTGTGGATCTTTGTATAAGTGTGTGTGTGTGTGTGTGTGTGTGTGTGTCAAGCCTCAGTCTGTGTACACTCGACTCGGACCTCTGCCACAGCATTTGTTAGCATTTCTTTGTACTCAGCCTTAAGACAAACATCTCTTGGCATATCACATCACATGCTCTCTTTCTCTGACACACACACACAAAAACACACACACGCTACGGCCTCCTGTCCCTGATTGATAAGATGTCTGCTGAGAGGTCTATCTGATCATTTCAGCATGGTTGTGTTGACTGTGGCTTTGCCCCGCTTAACTCTCCCCTCTTGTGTTTCTTTCTTTTCTTTTGTTCTGTGTCACTTTCACTCTTAGTTTAACTTTGCTTCCATTTTTGGTGTCCACTTGTAGAAGATGGAGTCGTCGTTAATTGAGCGTGCCTCTTGTTCTTGATCTTATTGTACTGTAACCTCTTCTATCACTTTCCTGGTTATTTCAGAGAAACAGGAGTATTTATTCTATGTACTTTCAGCTCTCTGGCTGGCAGCAAGGTTGGACATCTGAGAAATGAAGCTCAATCCATTATTGCACTCACCGTAAGTCACTTTGGATAAGAGCATCAGGGAGGCACCTAATATGTAAATGTTTATACAAAGAATACAAAGTTGCAATGGATTGCTTGAGATGTAGGGCCTAATAAGGAAACTGGCAGGAGTTCACAAGATTTTCTTTTCTTTGCAAATAGACAGTGTTCAATGTTATATTCTAGTACATCTAGATTTTTTTGTGTTTGTGTGTTTTTAAAAAAAATTATGAATTCATTGAAACTCATTGAGATAGAATGGTCAGTAGTTGTAATAATTTGATGCAAACTGTCAGTACAGGTCCTTCATATCTGATTTAAGAACTTTTATGTTTCCCAAGTTTTGTTCAGACGGAATGTGGAGAGAAATTTATTGGCAGCACAACTGATTGTAAAGTCAATGCAAAGACACAGGTTGGACACAAGCACGAATTGAGGTGAAGAGTTGTGAAATTTCTCGACTTCAGCGAAAACATTTTCCGTGGCTTTACAACTCCAATTAATGAACATACAGAAACCACAGGAAAAAGGAGAGAGGCTGGGGGAAAGTAACAGACAGAGCTGGAGTTGGTGAGTTCTGCGACCAGTCAGAGTTGGAGCTGTCCCATTTACACGCAGACACACTCCACACACAGGTATGCTTGGTGTATTTGCTAAAAAAATGTACTTCAAAAACACTCCAGTGGTCAAATTCTCATGACTAAAGCAAGAAAAAAGACTATGTTAACATCAAAAGGGCTCTATGTCAAAATGATCAATCTATCAAAAGAAAAGAACACTCTTAATATTTATATTATCCCACAATATCTTTTAAAATAAAAATGGTATTATTTTGTCTACTAGCAACATTTAAAAAAAATATTTTTTATCCTTTCAACGTATTTCTTTTAAGTGTAGTTGTGTATTGATCATCACCATATTGACTTAAAGGCATCCTGTGGAGTTTTCAACCACTAGTAGCACTATGGAGCAATGTTTTAATGAGTGGGTCCCTGTTTTTATTTATATTGTGCTTGCACAATAGGCCGCACCTGCACATGTGTTGCGATAAACATCCTGTCGCCGGTTTCAGGCTATTCGACTGACCAAGACTTCGAGGTGTAGAAATGCATCCGTAAAGCCAGGGAAGAAGGAGAATATAAAGTAGCAAGCATTGATGTGAACATTGCATGATTTTAATCATTAAAAACGTCAGCCTTGCAAATGTCTAATGAAAAACCAAAAGCATTTGACATGTTTGTTACACCTCAAGGATGCACACCATGTGTTTTGGTGAGAAACACTACATGTTAACATTGTTTGTTCACAAGAAAACTCTGCAGGGCACCTTTAAAGCCACTTTAGTAAAATGGGGAAAATTCTCTTCTTTATTTCCTTTAGTGGTTGTATCACAAATGACACTGTGGTAAAGTGAGTAACTTGAATTGTTATGAATTTTTACGTACAAAATTTTGTCATCAGAATAATCTGAAAGATGCAATAATTGTATAACAATTCTACACATAGCAGCTTTAAGAAAGAATAATTTGTACTATTTTGCCATACAACCACATTAGGAGACGCACTGAGGGTGAAGTTTGTCACCCTTTGCACACTTTCCATTTATCTGTCATCTCATCAGTTGTCATTTTAAATGTAAACCTCTTCATGCTGCTCTCTATTTGTCTGACCTCTCTCCCTGCCAGTCAGCTTGTCAGTACAGCTGTTTACCGCTGCCACTCATTATTTTTTCTTTCACCCATTTCTGTCTGTCGAGCTCTTCCATGCAGCAAACAGAGGGAGACTGGTTTTGGCTCGTCTGCCCGTCAGTGTCTTTCCTGAGCAGCTGCTGGGGGTTTCGTTTAAAGTGGAAGAGATTCTTGGCAATGCCGTGAATCATATGTTGCCTCCTTGATAGATGATTGAGGAATGCCCCAAGGCTATTTCAGTCTCCCCCTCCCCAGGCCTTGTTTTCCCCACTTTCCCAACGACTACTCCTCCCTTCTCTTCTCTAGTGATATAATGACAAGCCCTCTAATGTGACTTTCTCTTCCTCTTTCATCAGTCTACACTCATTTCTTTTTGACAGACAGACTGCAGGGATCTCTCAGGGAAAAGTCTGTGTATATATTTGTGTGAGTGTAAATGATCTGCAAATAAATGACAATGCTGTTTTCCACTCCCTCTTGTATCCTGGTGAACCAGAAAACTATTTCTTTCCACTGTCATAAATCCGCCATGAAGTGAGACACTGAATATTATTTCAGTGGCAGACACAAGTACCGTGTAGCAGCAGGACTGTGTTCTGATGACCGATATTATCGTTGATGTTGTTAATGGTTATGGTAAACGAAAATGTTTTCCTTTTCCCAGCTCTCCAACTTCAAAACATTCTAAGTGATAAACCAGGAAATAATCTTGCCTTTGTTTGTATGGGAAGTGTGTTTGTTCTTCATTACTTAAGTGGACTAATGGTCTTTGCAAGGTCAGAAAGCTGAGACAAATGCATGAATGCACAAACAGATTTACACATGTATTTATGCAATTGAACACACATGCCTACAAGTCTTGATGCATTTTATCTCTTTCAGCTGGTATATCAATTACAAATAAATGTATACCTGCAAGTAAATGCATACAGCACACACACGTGCTTGTACATGTGTTTACTATTTAAGCTGAGCTAAACTGTAACATCAGTATACTAGAATACTCTAGTACGCTGATGTGGTAATGCTGATGAAAACATGCCAATGTTTGACAGGTGTAATGATTACCATTGTCACCATTTTAGTTTAGTGTGTTAGCGTACTAACATTTTCTAAATAGCACTAAACACAAGCACAGCTTAGGCTGATGGAATGCCATTTGTTTTTCAGATATTTCTTCATCTTAAAGAGATGAGGGCGGTAGATGAAAAGATCACCAAATTTATAACAATTCACCCTGAGGGGGTCATGAATGTGTGCACCAAATTTCATGGCAATCAATTAAATAATTGACGAGATATTTCAATCAAAACAACCCATGTGAAACTCACGGTGGCGCTAGAGAACAAATCAGAGAATCACCAGAGTCATTAGGATTCATCCTCTGGGGACCAAGAATGTCTGTACAACATTTCATTGCAATCCATTCATGAGTTGTTTCAGTATATTTCAGGGTAGACCAACTACTCAACCAACATGGCCCCTGCTGGAGCCATGTTGTTAGCAAAAACAGCAACTATTTAAAGTAATGTGCACATAATCAGTATCTTCACCAGTGGAGTACTTTGCTAAGGACAGTATGATGGAACTGTGTGTATTGTCTGCTACCAAGTACAGTCCTTCCTTTAAATCGATGCAGCAACAATGGAAACACTGAAGCAAAGATGATGCTCCCATGGCTTAAAGGAATGCATCGGATGTGAAAAACATTAAGTCATTTGTGTGCTGTGGAAAAAGAAAGGGGCAATTAGGAAATATGCAATGCAATATTAGACAAAGCTATAAAGGCAGCATTGAATGAGAAAAACATTTTCATGGTGTCATTTAAATGTCACATTGTGGCTTCAGCCACAGTTTGTCATTCTACTGTAGTTTGTCACTGTCCCAGTCGATTCATTTCATGTCACTTAATTCTTTTTCCACTTCCTTTGTCTTGTGTTTTCTCTCCTTCCCTTGTGTTCTCTTGCTCTCTACTTCTTTTAATTTAGCTCTCTACATATACATCTGTCTTTTTTATCTTCTTGTATCTTTTGCTTTTTTCTTCTCTAGTTAAACAAAGGATTCATGAACCTTCTGTCCACTCCCATATTATTACAGTGGTTCTTGAAATCACATTAACCTCATGCATGAGGCTATATGCACCTCATCAGATGGAAGCTGAACTCTTAAGTAAGCATGACATTTCCTCTTGTTGAATCCAAGATCAACATATCTACATGACTGGACGGTGATCAGCTCCATGAAGTAGACAATACAAACTGTAGTAGTTCTAGGTACTTCCAGCTGGGTGGCCTTTTTGACTAAGAGCCTGCCCCATCAAAGACTTTCCATGTTTCAGTCAAATATTATGGATGAGACTTTGAATCCCACCCTGCCTAAATCCCAATGATCAATGTCCAAAACTTAATCTGAAGATTAAACATTCTTTGCTCAAGACATTTTTCTTCGATGTTATACCGATACAGATTATCTTACTCTGGTGTGGTACCTCCATCAGTCTTTCGCCCTCATTAGGTACACACTGTGACCTTTGACCCCTGTCTGCTGACCTGCTCCAAGGGTTGTGTGTCTGGGGTGTAACAGTGAGCCAACAAGCACACTGAGAGTGAGATAGTTATCATCCGAAGTGTCTGGAGGAGGGATTGGTTGGTTTCTGCATATGTTTGTATCATGATGTGTGCCAAGGGTCACAAATACCGTAAAGGTTAGATTTTTTTCCCGTTTTTCCAATTTTTTCCCATTTTTGCACTCATGGTAGCAGATAGGAAAATTTATTTTCTTTTCCCATCTCATATTCCAAACAGATAGCTTTGAGTGTGAATGTGTGTGTGTGTGTGAGTGTGAGTGTGAGTGTGTGCATACATGCCTGGTGTCCGTGAACCTCAAGGTCCAATTGTCAACTGACAGTAAACTTGAGAGTGTGTGGTCGCCGTGAAAGCTGTTGCGTCTGCGTGTGATGTATGACATTCCTGCCATACCAGACGATCACGCAGATTAGGAGAGAGTGGGAGAGAGAGAGAGAAAGATATAGGGGTAATAACAGAACAAAGGAGGTAGAAAGAGATCAGCCTGTAAAGTCACAAGTTTGATCCCTGGAAAAGCCAATGTGTCCATCCTGTCATGATTCTTGCAGTAAAGACTGTGTAGACATGCAAATGTGAGAAGGAAACATGCGGTATAGATGTGCTGACATTAAATCCACAAAGAGAGAGAATTCAGAAGAAGTTTGAGAGGACAAATGAGTTAGAGATAAAGAGAGATGGGTAAAGGGAAAAATAAGGATTGGGGCTTTGCAGAAGGATTGTACAATAAATTCATGACCTAAAATTCACCCTGTTTAACTACCATCTAATATGGAAAAATTTTGCAGCAAAATCTATTAATTTCAACGTAATTGCCACAGTTAGTAAATTCCATTTGGTCAAATTTTTCAGGTAGAGTTTATCTTTGACCTATGAGTTTGCACTGTGAACCAAAAGGGATAAAGCTATCGTAGTTTATTAGATATGTTGCATCTAGTATCACCTACCATCTAGTATAAATTGCTCTACAAAAGTCCCATGGTTCGCAGACAGTTATGAGACAGGAGACAACGGTACAAATATGCCTTCTACATTATTTTGTTTCAAGATTAGAGACCAAGCTGAAGAGCTTGCTAAGTGAGATTTAGCAAGCTCACTAGCTTGCAGAGCTTTTTTTCATTCTCCATTCTAAAACTCTTGAATTGAATGAATGAATGAATGGATGAAATGAGGGGCAATCCTAAGAACAAAATACAAGGGGGAAACGGCACAGTGTAGAGAAAACAGAAAGAAGCTTTGAGCTCAGCAAGTCCTGGCTTTCCAGCATGCTGGCAGTTACTTTGCTAGCTACAGTAGTTCTCCAAGTCTTTTAAGTAGCATTTAAGTTCTGCAGTTTTGTCAAGCAAGGATTTAGGTTTTAAGAAGTGCCCTATCAGTTTATATTTCATGCTACCAATCAATCTGATCTGTAGCGCTTTATTTAGTTGTTCTCTAATTTCCCACAAAACTTCTCCAGTCTCATTCCCCAAATGCCTCTGTGCTCCTTAAAGCTCGCAGGATGTTCGTTGTTAAGCCTCTCAAGATGGCCAGAAAGCACAAGCGCATCTTAAAACAATTATGGGCCTCAGCGTCATTAAAACAAAGCTGTGTTTGAATGGATGAATAAATGAGCATAATCCTGTTTTTTCTGGTTTGTTTGTTTTTTTGCCAAGGTGTTGCCAGGCAACCTATTGATAGAGTGAATTTAATGGGAGAAAACAGGATCCAAAAACACCCGAGAAAACACAGTTAGTCATATCATGTCTGTTTTGTAACTAAAACCAGAGATGCAAACACACACACATATGCGCACACACACTCTCAGTGGTCAGATTTATGACATCCTCCAACATAACAGAGACAAATGGTAGTGCATAGTTATGTGAATGGGAAGATGAATGGTTAAGCTATAAAACAACACAAAGAGAAAGCACAGCTGACATTGTACGTCTTACCCAGCCCTGCTACGTGCCTGCTGCCATGTTACATGAATCAGATTGTGTTTTTCTGTTGTACCACTATCAGTCTGTGAGAACCTGCAAAGTATATGGTTCGGTGTTCATTTTTACCAGCTCATTTCCTTCCTACAAAAATGTTTTCTGTGCATCATGGCCTTTGTTGAGGTATTTGATGAGTTGAAGTTAGAAAGTAAAACCAAACCAAATGATCCATAGTGCAAAGTGAAATATTAGCTTGCTGAATCATTTATGCTGGCAATTTTTCACATTTGCAACAGCCTGTTAACTCTGATCTGATGTCAGTCAGCTCCAACTTCATGATTCAGCAGGTTTGTGTCCTCAGCAGTATCATCCATATCGTCTGTACTATGTAAATAATATCTCTTTATTGAGATGTATCCAGGTATCCAACTCACTTTTACTGCTCTGTCTTATAAAAAACACATCCTCCTCCCACCGGACAGATAACCGCCTCTTAAAGCAATAAAAAAGTTCACTGTCATGTTTTTTTCCATTTTCCACTTTAATTTTTCTCTCTCTCATCGCTGTTTTCCCCCTCTCTTGCTCTAAATTATCTTGTCTTCACCTCTTTCCCTGTTATCCTCTCTTTTTTTTTTAATTAATTTTGCACACAGGCTAGAAGTTTCTGGGCAGAAGTTAAGTGTTCACAGGCGACTGACAGGAAGAAATACCGCCTTCCAACGTGTTCTGCAATGAGCCTCTCCACACTTACTCAGAAAACCAGCAGGAGGTCTGGGCCAATGTGAAAAGCATTTTCACAACTCTTTCCTGCAAGTCATGAAAAAACACATACACATTGGTCACCCAACTGTATCCTCATTCACTTATGTGAGAGCTGGTCTGGCGCCAGAATGTTGTGGTGAGATGAACCCCTGTGAGACTTACTATAGGAATCTCTATACAGTGCCACAGTTTTTCCCTTTTCTCAGAGAAAAGTAAGCAGTCTTTGTCGTTCCTGACAGTCCGAACACTTATCCCAGAGCACATAAAAAAAGTAGGTCACGTATGATATTTTTCCGATATACTTTTTAAGAAGATCTCTGGTCTTGAAAGTGATTTCCAGTAGTCACTTTGCAACAACAAAGCTTTCACTTCCCACAAGCATCTGTTTAACACTGCCAGCTATAAAAAGAGGTGGCTGATGGACACACGGCAGAACTCCATGTTCCCACTGCAAGGAGCGCCATCAGTAAGTCAGCAGAAGTCCAGTCACTTCCTTTTGGTGAGTGACTAGGGAAACTCAGCCAATCTGTGGATGACTAACAAGCTTATTAGTAAGGGGGAAAAAAACACAAAATGTACAAACTGAACTTTTCATGATAATCACGCATCCGCAGCCAATCTGATTTTAGAACTCTTTGGTTGTTGTCTTTTGAACACTAATTCCACTGGTGAAACAGTTAGGAGTTTGATTTCAGCCATTTGGGGCTTTAGCTCTATTCTGAAAGACTACAGAATATAATGTCACTGATACTGCACTCTAAATAAAATTTAGAGACTTTTTCTGTGTCAGAGAGCATGTGAACATCTAGAGCAGTTACATATTGTATTTTTATTAGTAAAACAAATTAGCTATGGCACATAAATCCCTTTAAAACCACAAACTATCATTTTTACATTTCATTTTGTGTAAGGATTAAACAAAAAAGATACAATATGTTAATTAGTGTTCTAAATTAGCTTGAGGTGTTGGTAGGCATATTTTTGAATTTTGAAGAGAGGGATGCTAGCTGTTACCCCTGTTTACTGTCTTTTTTCGGAGCTAAGCTAACCGTTTCCTGGCTTCAACTCCACACTTAGCGCACAGGCGTGCAAGCGGTATCAATCTTCTCTTCTAACTCTTGGCGAGAAACTCAAACCTTCAGTAAACACAGCTAATCACACACGGCTTGCTCTTTAAAATGTGCATTTACTGTACTGTACAGACACTGTAACATTAAAGATTTAGCATTTGTGAGAGGCCGATATCCTCAGGCCTCTCTGACTCAGTGTGACTGATTTACTTTTTACTGTAGTGAGGAAAAGTTCTGGCAGAGAGATCGCATCAGCCCTACCTGCAGACTTATTATAGAGCCCATCCTAGTCTGTTAGTCCATTATCTCTCTCTGTCTCTCATTCTTTCGTTTTCCACGTTTCTTTCTCTCAAATTAATAATTTTTATATGGTGGGTAATTTGTTTGCCTGCACCTTTCTGACTCTGTTTCTCTCTTTGCCTCCCTCTTCTTCTATCCCAAGCGTCAAACCAGACATTTCTCACTCAATTATTCAGATGACTGCTGGGTCAGGCTGGTCCTTCTGCTACATTTCATCTCCTGGGAATGAGCGATGAGCTCTCGAATGTAAGTTATTCCTGCACGGAGTTCAGATTCCCCACTTAGCTCCGCTTCTCAGTTGTTCAAAAGTTATCATTAGGCTTGTGTGACCATTTTCAAAATTCTGTAACATTGTTGGCGACTCATACAAATTGCTGCTAATAATGTTCAGAGAGTTTATAGTGATTAGATGCTGTCATGTGGAAACTGCAAAGTCTGTGATTTGGTTTGGTTTTTTTCGTTTTTGTTTAATGGAACATTTACTTGGATGTTTGTGTGTTTAGGTATGTTACAAGACCTGTGCCCTTGGGATGTATATTTTCTCAAATATATGACAATCAATAGCAAAGGAAGGACGTTTTTCTCATTCGTGGCAAACTTACTTTCTTCAGATACAGCGTTTTTACAAGACAGTTCAGTTACACTGACCTGGCTGTGGTTAGCTAGCCTGTAATTAACTGGAAAGAGAGTTGCTGGACATATCCTATCCTATCCCCTATCACCACATCACAGAGATAATGGCTACATTAGCAGCATCTCAGAGACAGAGAGAGACATAGTGCTGCATTTGTCTGGAATGTGGCACCGACCCTGATAAGGAGAAGGCCTGGACAAGCTACAAAGAGAGCGAGGGCTACTCACTAATCATATATATGTCTTTTTCCCCTTTCTTTCCCACACCACACTCCTAGTTTTTCTGTTCCATTTTTCACATCCTACACTCCTGCTTCAGTCTTCTTTCTCCTGCCCTCTCCACCACTTTTACCCTTTTTACCTCCTTCATGTGTTTAGTGGCTTTCTCCCACTCTTAGCTCAGCTGAGAAAGAGCCAGGAAATTCCCCGTGACATCGGGATTCACAGTGTAACTCTTGTTATAGGAGCAGCCCTTAATGTGGGTATATGAATTATATTCCTGTGTCTGCCCACACACTGCTGGCTGACCCTGCTATGACCATCCTAGAACAGCAGCTAATAGATGCCCGCACATGCATGCCCACTCACACTGATAAACACACATTCTCGGATGAATAATAATGTACTATGATGTGTTAGATTACCTGTGATTAGACTATGTAGGTCAGGACATGGTGGCACATCTACTTCCCTCACCTTCTCGCTTTCTATCTTTGCTTTTTATCTTTTTTAATAAGCTGACTCTTTAGAATGCCTCTTCCTCCACAGGTAGCTGCAGGGTCAGGGTTTGGCATGCATGAATCGCGGACTAATTGTGTGTGTGTGTGTGTGTGTGTGTGTGTGTGTGTGTGTGTGTGTGTGTGTGTGTGTGTGTGTGTGTGTGTGTACATACATGCAGAAGTACATGGACTTATGTTGCTGTGCCCACTGCTGGAGTCTGCACACTGTGTTGGGGGGAAAACATTAGTAAATCCTGGCTAAGCAGACCACATCCTCTTCACCCTAAAGCGCTGCAGGTAATGAGACAGAGGTGGTGTTACCTCTTAAAGGGGCGGCAGGAGATGACGGGCAAGATTCACTGCCAAGTATCTCTTCCTACAACCTAGAGACAATTGTAGGCAGACTGTGCAAGATGAATTGCTTTAACTTGGAGAGACAGGGTCTTTATTTGCATTTTATTATAGCATATTACCTTGTGGCTTTAATCCAGTTCATTAACTCGTGTATTAACCTGTGGAAAAGTTTCGTAATTACACTATTTTACTGTTTGCTTGGTCAGAACCCCCCCCCCCAGCTGAGTATGTAATGAGAAACAGAGGTATGTGCATGTGTGTTATCACAGATGTTAAAAGTAGCATCAAGACTTGGGTCATCACATTCAGTATATAAAGTTTATGGATCACAAACGCAATTAAAATCATCCTGAGGGGAACATGAATACGAAATTTCATAGAAATCCATTGATAGTTGTTGAGACCTCTCACTCAACCACAAATGTCAGCCTCATGGTAGACCAAAGTCAGTAGGATTCATCATCTGGGGCCCATGATTGTCTCTACAAGTTCCGTGGCAATCCATCCAATAGATGAGATATTTCAGGCTGGACCCAACTGGTGACAAACCGACAGACTGACTAAAAAGAGCTGAGAATCTTCTATGTGGTTCACATTCTTAACATAGTACATCATGCTAACTCATACTGAGACAACATAGGTCTATGCATTGAAAACTAAAACAAATGTTCATTGTCCCAAACAACCCAACTCTGCAAACAAAAGCATCCTTTTCCAGAGTGCAGTGTTGCAAACGTCAGTACATACGTCATTCAAATATTGTACGGAATAACACTATTTTGTTTCACAGAGGAGATGTTGCAACCACATCCTCTCTTGTCAGTAAAGGCTTGTGTCAAATCCCCACGGTTTGATTTCTCTCCTCATTGCTGTTTGTCTTTAGCTTAGTGGTATTATACTCAGTCCACATCCTGTCTTTGAAGCTATGAGGACAAGAGAAAAAAAAAATATGGAGAAGGGCATGAATATGCCATTTTTGTTCACATGAATGTATGTTCGGGCCACACACTGTCAATCTTAACATCTTTTGGGTTTGTGCCAGTGAACTGTCAAATTTAAAGCTTCGAACACATCATCGAGGTATGAAATACCTTTTCAAGCCCCAAGTTTGCCTAGGAAAAACCCCTTATGAGCCAGAATTATGGTTCTGATTAATGATGTTTATGGCACAGCACGATGCAGGTATCCCATTGTGGCTGACATTTTACATTACAACTAACTCTGAATGAGTGAAATACTTGTTGAGATGAGCATTTTTTGTGGTGAAAGAAATGCCAACTGAGGACAAGGCAACTGGGAGGAGAGCAGCACAGAGGAGAACTGGCTGTTAGCAGACATAATGGGAACCAGCCCTGCTGGTAGAGAGGTAATTAAACTGCACAGCACAATGGCGTCACCACTTGTAAAGTCTTCAAGAGAAATTTTTACCTCCTAGCTCTTTCTACTTTTCCTTTCGACTCCCGTGTATCTGTAAAAAGAGATTCCGTTGAATCTAGTGACAGAGTTCAGCTTAATATCCTCAACAGTAGTGTGGAAAAAGATGCGTAATGCCCACTAAGTCCCTGGATAAACATAAATATGGATGACGAGTGCTTTGACCACTTTTGCTGTTTTTTTCTTTTTCATTTTTCTAGTTTCTTTTCATCAATTATCAAGATATCTCAAGATATCTTAAAATGTCTAAACCACCATATGTAAATTATAGCATATATAACTTGAACCTCTATACAGTTAAAACCAAATGAAGCATTTCATTTTTCAGGATAAACAATCAGTGTTTTGCTAAATAATAAGTAAAGTTATCAGACCAACAAAATCAATGCCAACAAATAATTTTTTTTTTTTTTTTGAATGTTACTGTTTTTCCTATTCTCCAGCGTCAGACAAACTCACGAATGCTGTTTTTTTTTTTATATATCTCTGCTTGCAATTTAGTTTTTGGAGGCAGACTGTTCAAGGTTGAGATTTGTCAAGTTTAGCCCAATAACTGGATGTCTTGTAAAGTTATGTAGCAGCTCAAGTGACATCTATTTTTAGTGGTGAAGAATTACAGCTTCTGCAGCAGTGTAATACTTGACTGGGTTTCCTAATGTTTCAGTTTTTCCGAACAAGCATATTCACAAGCACATAAAGAATCCTGCTATCTCAGAAATCACTGTAGATTATGTGAAGTAATTCATTTTTAATATTTTAGATGATAATATTAAAGCTGCGCTAAGCAATATTTTGATAATAACTGTGGATGAAGTGTCTTTTTGGAATGTGTGAAGGGTTGCCCCTAACGACAAACCCATATAGAATTATCACCCAACTCTGCAGTTCTCCTAGGCTCTATGGACATTTTAGCATCTTTCAGCTTATTGCTTTGGTTTTATCGCCCATAACGTTACTGTTCAGGTTCACTCTGATAGCTCGAATGAACCTTGTTTCCAGCAGCGGTAGGCAGGTGTTTTTGCACCTGCAACATCATCATTTTGCTGCATGATGATGTTGTCTGTGTCTGCTGGATGTGTAAATAGGCAATTGTTGCCTATAAATATATCAGTTAATGCAGCTTTAATGTCTTTGTTTTAAAAGATAAATTTCAAGGTGGACCATAAAGTTATATTTCACTTTAAATGCCTTAATCCACAGTAGCAGTTGATTTGTGTACACAGGGAATTCATTTTAAATCAATTTAGTGACTTTATAACTAAATAAATTCCAATGTGCTTATTTAGACAAGCCATTTTTGGATAGGTGTAAAGGTGTACCTTGCTACCTTTGGGTGAAACCATTCAACATACAGTATCTTCAAATTGCATGCAGAGAAGTAAAACAGCATCCAGTTTGCCTATTAAACCTTATCACTTTCACTTTTTTCCTTCTCATTCTTCTAGTACCATACTCACACACTCGAAGTGAGAGCCCACCACTGCACCCAGAGGTTCTTTGTGTGTGTAAGCCAATCACCCTAAGGAGAGTGTCAGGGTTCAGGGGGCATCAGAGGGGTGCAGGTCATGACCTGCCATGTCATGCTCTAATTGTGATTGTCATGTTGATGGAGAGGAAAGAGACTGGAAAATTAGCAAGCTAACATAAATTTTAATGATAGGTACTGAGCCATGGGGACGTTTCTGAGTGTGGGAGTGTGTGCATGTTTGAGTCCTCTATCTGTGTGTGTGAGAGAGAGAAAGAGAGAGACAGAGAGAGTTTGTGTTTGTAGGGTGGAGGAGAGTAAGTTATTTTGTCCCGGGGCAAACGGAAACCATTGTTTAAGCCACAGCTCTCTCCCAAGTGTTTGCTGTTGTGGGAATGCTGCGGTTTTGGAGCCACAGGACAAGAACGTAGTGTGACACTAAAAGAAACAGACACAAAGTGAGGAGGAGAGGATAGCAGATGGAGAGAAAAGGAGAGCCAGAAAGGGAGAGGGAGAGCTTCAGAAACAAGAGACAATATGAGAAAAACGCATACAGAATGAGACACAGAAAGACAAAGAATTTGCATGCAAACCAGAGTTGGAAATAAAATAAACTATATGAGAGAGAAATGGGAGGCAGCAAATAAAAAAAGAAAAGCAGAGAGACAATCCAAAAGAGTAAAAAGGAAAATTTAGAGGAAGAGATGCTGGGAGTCATGCAAAAAGACAAAAGGAAAATGGAGAGAAGACAAGAGAGAGATGATTCCTCCCATGACTGTTGTTTTTTCTGCAATCTTTCCCTCTCAACCTCGGGCTGTACATATCCCCAGGCCAGCCCGCCATTGGAATTTACAGTCCAATGGGCCTGCCTGCTAATAAAACACATGTGGACTTGCAGAGGAATGGGGAGGGCAGGGACCTGAGAACAGCTTCTCTCTGTATCCGAGCACTTACAGCACATGTACACACGTACATGCACACATATGTACAGTCCATATACCTGCTAATGCATATGCAAACTCAGACACATTGGCATGTTTGTAAACATATTCACTGCACATTCAGTATTCTTAGTGATTCTGCTTCTACCTCTATTAATGCTGCTGCTGCTATTGTTTTCTAGTAATGAATATACGTACAGTACAGTAGATATACATATGTATATATACAGAATATATTTGATATTAACCAAGTGCGTTAGTCCAACTACACACAGGCATGCATGGTGAAGAATCTATAACGACTTTTGAAATGTTGCAGTACCTTTGGTGGCCATACAAACTGACTTTCCACTTGTCCATGTTAAATACATCAATGTTAGCTATTGTATATGCTGTATCAGAACAAGACTATAACCTGGCTGTACTTACAGACAGCAGTGCTTGGAGCCAATACTTAAGTCTGCATGCTAACAGGCTTGCAATGACAATATTAACCATGTTCACCATGTTCACCGTCTCAGCTTAGCTTATTAGCATGCTAATGTTTGCTAATTAGCGTAAAACACAAACTACAGCTGAGGCTGATGGGAATGTCAGTAGTTTTGCAGGCGTCAATGTGGTCATAAACCAAAGTACTAGTGGGCAAATTAAAATTTTGAACTGATCATGGTGCTAGATGAAAGGTCAGGGATCAAAGTTTTAAATTTTGTTTTTAATTCATCCTCTGGGAACCGTGAATGTCTGTACCAAATTCCATAGCCATCCAATAGTTGACGAGATTGTGAATAACAATCAAAAACGTCAACCTGCTGATGGTGCAAGAGGAAAAGTCAAGGGATCACCAAAATCATTATAATTCATCCTCTGGGGACCTTGAATAAATGTAACAAATTTCATGACAATGCATACAGTTGTAAAGATGTTTCACTCTAAAGCACAGATGTCAAACTCCAGGTGGCACTAGAGGAAAATTCAAGGAATTAACATAGTCAGTAGGCTTCATCTTCTGGGGACAATAAATGTCTGTAAATTTCATGGCAATCTGTCCAATAGATGATGAGATATATCAGTCCTGACCAAAGTGGTGCAGCTACATGATGACAATGCCATCCCTTGAGCAACGCTAAAAAAAAACTACTCTTTTTTTCTTATTTACTTTATTTTTGTCTATGAATAAATTTAATTGAAAAAAGTCACTATTAGAAAACCATTTCTGAGCTCACACATTAGGTCCTAAAAGTTACATGAGAACATATAAAAATTTCAAAATTTTACATTCAATATTGCATAAAATATTTCAGGGGTTGAATACAACCCCTCAATGATCCCTCTGCCTACAATTGATTCTAAGGACATAAAAAACTGTCCTGGGATCAATTAAAACCATATATTCCAAGTTTGTAAAGTGGATCACTGGGTTATTATGCTACAAATGTTCCACACATGTATCTAATTTCTGTTCAGCCGAGTATGAACACCGGCCAGGGTAAAAGTGGCCTCAAGTCCAACTGAAATCAAAGCTGTATGTCTTTCCTCTGCTCTGGTGCCAAATAACAACTGACATGAAGACCACATGCAGCTCTTCTTTATCCATTCACAAAACTGTGTCTCCCTTTTTTCTCTCTCTCTCTTTGTCTTGTCCTATTATTTTTCTCTCTCAGTGAGTCATCCTCCAGCTGTCCTAAGAATATGTCTTTGCTGGGCAGATACGCTCGAGGATTATCCCCTGCATAGAAAGGTTTGCAATTAAATATTTTATATACTTGCCTCAAGAGGAATGTGTGTCTGACAGAGGAGAAGAGAATGTGTGCAGTATGGCTTCATGAAGAGATCCTGCTTCAAACCGGGGCCCTTCTGAGTTTTGTGAGACTCCAGGGGGTCGAGTAGAGGGAGAAAGAGATAGAGAGCGCTGTCACCAAAACTTCTCCAACTCAACCTCTCTCCTCATTAATCTCCAGTCCTCAGAGAGTCTCCATGTCTGTGTTAAAGAAATATACTGGTCAGGATGTCCATTAAGGGGTGAAAACACAGGCACCAAAGTGATCCATATGTACAGCATATATCATTCACGTAGAATGGGTAATAATATTATCTGGAAAGTGAAAAAGAACTTGGAGTAGCGAGGCTAAATGATACTTCCTAATTATGAGTTTGACAGTTAAGTGTGGAATTTGTAAATAAAGTATCAATAAAAATGTACTTGATTCCATGATAACCGAATTTAGTGGCCAGCCTATACAGCTAAAAATTCAGTGGATAAATACGTACACGTGTAGAGAGTTTTTAAAAAGGATTCTAGACTTTTTTTTTTTTTTTTTAGTAAATTACATTACCTCAGCCTGCATTTTTATAGCCACTTCAAGGCAGCACAACAAGCTCTGAACACAACAACCACATATTAGCTTATAAAGTTTAAACAGTATGGCAAATGTGTTAGCTAACGGTTGTCTATTTACACATCCAACAGTCGCAGTGCAACATAGCATTGATTGGGCGTGAGAATTGTGTCCACTTAGCTTTAAACTTTAACTTTAGCTTTTTCCTTTTCTTTTTTTTAAATCCAACCCGAGAGGGAGATATTAGGCTCCTAAATTGCTAAATGTTCCACTATGTTCACTAGCTAGTCGCTAACTTTGTATTTCTGCCGTTCGGTTATGGTCACAACTACAATGTCCTAAATCTACTTGTAATGTCTTTGGACTTTTTTTCCTTTAATTGAAGATTTATTTGATTCCTGGATCATTTTCTTGAGTCATGGCTTTTGAGAAACTCTCTGACAGCAGCCTCAGGACTTATAGTAATTTGTTTTGACACCAAGATACGATCAGGTGTTACATATCTATGAGGATGTAAACAAAGAAATGGCACAGACAGGGCTTCGAAGACTACTCTATTGTTTCTCAAGCTATCCCACATTATCTGGACATACAGATGGAGGTGGGGGTTGGAATAATGGGGTCAAATTAAGGCTAAGTCTCAGTCTGTATATTATTAGGATGAAGGCAGATATTGATGGAGGGATGGGGAGGGGGGTGTCTGACCGTAGTGTATATACATTTGAAGTGACCTTCAGCAAGATTTGAACATGTTATCGACCACTAATTGAATGACATTTTAGATAAACGTAAATACAAAATGTCTAATAATATAGAAATATAACATGAGGGCTAAGGAGAAAACTTGGTCCACAAAGTTACAGTCGGACGCAGCATCACAAACATAAGATAATGAGGATGGGGGGAGGGGCATTGTACAGTACTGGGCTGTTGGGCATCGCAATTAACTGTACAGTATCAGGGTGTCATGTCAGTGCAATGAGGGGTTTGAATGGTTTCTGCTCGCTGTCTGCACATTTTCTGAGTGTAATCTGTGATAATGAGGAAAAACTGTAGACAAGGCTCGTGTATATAGGACACAGAGCAGGTTTCTTATATACATTCATCTCCGTTGCTGGAAATGAATGAGCTGAGTCACTTGTTTGTGGCCTCATTTAAATATATAGACTCGAGGGCTCAGTCATGCTGTAGTCATATTTAGGGAATTTAGAAAACTCCTAGACCTAGTGAGGTTTTACATTCCTGTCCTTGGTAGATATATTGCCATGAGATAAAACTGTTCTGTGGGGCCCAGCAGATGCAGGTCTGGGGACTGACTTTGCACTTTCTGGTGCTTCAGCCGTGTCTGACAGCAAACCTCCAGGAACTCCTAGGAAATCCTCTCTATACATGTAAAAGGAAATGGGTATTAAGCTCAGGACCCCCCCGTGTAATTTACATCAACTGTGCTCTATATTTGTAGTGTTTATCCCTTACAACATTTACAGTTCTCATAAAGAATAGAAAGTTTATCAGTTTGCCAGTATTGGGGTTTTTAGGTTTCTCTGTAACCACAGTCGCATCAAAACAGTCTTTGAACCCAGTGACATTTAATTTTCTTTTAAAATATTGTTTTTCTGAATTGATTCTATATCAAAAGTTTGTGAGTTTCAACTCAAGTTAATTGGGAACATTATGTTACCCCTGCCTGAAATAGCCTAAAAAATTTAATGATTTGGATTTCATGAGTTTTAGAGTAAAAGATGGTTTAGGGCTGGTTTGTTTTTGCATGCTCACATCAACAAACATACAGACAGTAAAACTGTATCATTTTTCATTTTGGGGTAATGGAATTATTTTAAGATATTAAATATGCAAAGTATCCGCAGCTCTGACTCAAAAACACAAATGGTTGAACTTTTATTTTAAGAATAGTTCACGATTCAGACTTTGGCTCATAGTTTCAATGTTGTCTGCTTTGTATGAGCCAAGACTTTATAATTTGTGTCGAAGAGAAAGTTCTCATTTTACTAATTGTTTTTGTATGTGCAGATTCTCGTCTGTCATATCATAGGTGTGTGTCCCTGTGTTTATCACTGAGTATTGTGAACATTAGGGTTTTGTATGTGCACAAGTTTGGGCTGGGCCTGTGTTAATGTGGTTTACATAAACCTACAATTGCTTTCACAGCTCTGATCCTTGCCGCAGGCCTGTTCCTCCCGTGTCATGCTGCTGTCAATAGCATGCCAACCAAAACCACACCACTACATACATAATTGATCAGTCTCCTGTGTGACGTGAACCCGAGGAGTCATCACCCTGGTGATCTCAATTGAATACTTGGGTCTTTATCTAATGATGTCATGATTGTGTAATACTTCCTTGCCTGTGCTTAATCTTACATGTGATTTGATGTTTCTGTCACTTATAAACCAGATTAAAATGTGCATGAGGGGATTGGAAATGGTTCAGATAACATTTGTCATTTCCAGTAAGCAAGATTCGGTTATTTTTGCCTTTACTACACAGGATATGGCAATGAGATGAGTAATCTGTGAAGCTGAAGCTTGTGAACCCGTCACAAATGATTTGTATAAAGACCAATGTGTTTAGATTAGTAAACGCTTTATCCTAATGCAGGATGTTTATTCACAGAAAAGAGGTCATACGCAATAAAAGAAAATACTCTTACATTTAATAATTTCACTATGAAAGCGCTTAGAATGAGAGTGGAATGGAAAATAACTGTTCCCTGTACATGAATTAATCCTAATAATAACAGCAGGTGTTTGAGCATAAATCACATTATATCTGTTAAGTATGTCTATGGCCTGAAGTTTTTGGGTAAAATTCAGCCACAGGTTGAAGTATGTTAAAATAAACCATCATTGCTACAGATGCACATGGATTTCAATGTCTCATAGGTTGAGTAAAGCTGCAGTTTGACAGTAACAAGCTGAGACTGATGGGCTTTTGCTTCAGGACAAATGAAAAGTCAGCCAGAGTTCAGACACAGCTGTCTGTCTGTCTGTCTGCCTGTCTGTCTGGCAGATGATCGATGTGACGTGTTTTCTTGCATAATGAGAAGATCTCAGCGGAGTCATGCAGAAAGGGCACTTCAAAAAAGTGAACAACAAGGTTTGTACTTCCAGCTCAGTCCCACTGGGTAGAGCATGGCACTTCAACTGTGATTTTGGCACTCAAGCGCCACTAAGGTCGTCCAAATTAAAAAGGTTAGAGGAAAGCTCCCTGAAATGTAAAGCAGATGCAGTCATTTAGTAAATCTGTCTCTCTCTATCAACATCTAAGGAATTGCAAAAACATTTACAGGTCTTAAAAACAAAACTTTCCACTCATATTTAGCTTCAATGTGTAGCTTTGGTTTGTTGGAAATGAGAAGAAGAGATAATTCCATTTTCTCTATATAGAAAATGTATTATTTCTCTTGATCAGTCCCCCTTTGGTCCAGACAAACAATTAGTACCAGAAAGGAATACATGTCAACACGCCCAGTGTGACTTCAGAAGTAGCTGAAACTTGTGAGCAGGGAATTCAAACACCATGGTGTGATATTGACATTTTTCCAATTCAAGATGTGATTATCTGCCTATTATAACAGCAGTAAATGGGCACAAAAAGACTATATTAAACGGGCGGAGGAAAGGAACTTATTGATGCAATGCTATCAAGCACGCACACACAGAGATACCAGATTGGCTATTACTCTGCATATACCTACAATTAATTACTGTAGTTCTGCGGTGCAGAAACTCAGCAACTAAATATAGGGTCAATGTGTTGTGTGTGTGTGAGAGAGAATGTGTCATCTTAATTATTCTGAGTGCATTGATTGGCCTTGTAGCTCTCATGGGAATCCTATGGACTTACATGTGACAAACATGGGACTGGATGGATTCATCTAATGCTGACACACACTGCTGCCAACGTAAAAGCTTTTAACAGCAAATACTACAAGGTAGACTCTTTAATCCAACATGAAAAGGCTTTGCATGCACGTGGAACCCTGTTGGACCAAAGCAAAAATAAAAGGATTTATGAACATCAACATGTCCTCTAAACAACAAAATAGGTTGTTTGTCATTGCCTTTCAAGATAACTTATATTAACTTTGCCAAGAAAATGTAATTATAGATCATTGTAGGTATTTGAAAAAATGACTAACGCTGTCGTTTCAATTCAAAGAGGTGATGCAGCTTCTTTTTTTTTTTCTTTAGCATATGTGAAGAAATCATCATGTAAGATTTCTAAAATTACTTTCATAGACAAACTAGGTTTTGTAAAGCTTAATTTTCTGTTATCATGCTCATTTAATAGATTAGACCCTTCCAGAAACCTGCATAATCATAAACACGGCCAGGAAATCCAATCCAATACCATTTAAGAAATCCGGTTACCAAAAAAAATACAACATAACCCAGCTACTTAAGAATTTGTAAATGTAGTGAGGATGCACAGGATATGTTATTTTGGAAGGAAACTGCTCATATAATTTCTATTGTTACCAAATAAACAAATTTCATGAAAAGAGACTGCAATGTACATGGTGGTGACCCATATTACTGGTAGGAAAACTATAGACACCTCTGTTTGTGCTAGGAATAATAACATCATAACTAATCAAGTCTTTGTGTCTTCTTGCCCTCCAAATAATCACTCAACGTACACTAAATCCACATAATGAACGTGGGGTACCCTTTATCAGGAACACGCAGATTATAAAACAAAGGGCTGACTAATCCTGAGGCTCTGCAGAATTTGGAGCATCACTTGTTAATATGCAGCAGCTCTTTGCATTAATGAGCTCACTGTACAAGACTGTCACTACTTTCTCAGAACTCTGCCAAACTTTAGCCACATTACTTAGAATGACTCTCTTAATGTGGTTGATGTTGGCTGACATAGTCCCCCAGGCTTTGGACTGATGTTGTCTGTTGCTCTGCAGACCACCTTGTAATTAACCTGTTTATTTTTAAAAAAAGCTTTATAAATGAATTTGACATTGCTTGATGTGATGAATGTGCGGTTAGCTTCACGCTTTGCAGCGTAGCAGACTTCTGAAGAGCTTTAGGCGCTGAGTGTAAAACAGCCCTGTTAGTCCTTGGCTCCTATACCGACATTAAGCTTTGAGCTGCATGGGGCCGCGCCACTGGTACGGCTTTAATTAATACTGCTGCAACAGTATTAATTAAACACACACACAAACACACACATGCATGCACAAAAAAGACAGCATGCGCAGGCTACGCACAAAGAGAAAGCAAATGCATGTATGTATGTGCGTGCACAAACTCATGGTCACTCAAGCAAACAAGGTTAATCAAGCTAGCATGATTCAGCCCCCCTTCAGCTACTGTAATCGTTATGGAGTGCCCTCTTCTTCAGAGTCTGTAGAGTGGCTGGGTTGCTTGATTCCATCTTTATCACTCTGTTTAGGCTTTACGGTTTACACAATTAGCTGATTCTCCTATTTTTCTTATTTATCTTACCCACCCTCCTTAGTTACTGTTGCTACACCTGTCAAGCTTTCCATTCTAGCACAGCATTGGCATTTAAAAAAAAAAATTGGCATATTTATCACTTGAAAGTTTTAGTATTTTCTGACACAACGGTTCCTTGATTTCTGAAAGTGGTAGACAAAAGCATGATTTCCCTTTTCTAGCCAGTGACCGTCAATTTTATCGGGTGAAATTACAACTGTCGCTACAACTTTTTTTGCAGTAGTAGCCACCTGGCTAAGTAAGCTAACGTTGGCTTCATGAGCTGGTTGAACACTCAGTCTCTTTGACTTTTTTATGTTTCAAGCTTACTTATTTAAAACAAGAACACTGTGGTCCTAAATATGCACTTAATGGCTACATACTGTTGAGTGGTAACTATTTCCACTCCCCGTGAACGTTGATGCAGCAAGGAACACACAGAGAGAGACGACTGTGGACAGTGCACTCAGTTTTATTACGCAGTTTGCAAAGTGCGGAGATCCCTCCGTTACAGCATAGAGCATATGCATTCAAAGTGGTAACAAGAGAGATCTCACTCGTTATCTTTTAGTGGTGTCTTAAGTACTGTCTTCGCTGGATCCTGCCCACTTCCTGGATCTCATCACAGTCTGTTGTCTACCATACTTGCGCTACCTTCTACTTGTCACCTGTTTTCATCATCTCTGAGACGAGTGCTCGTAAACCTCTCATGCCCGATGTATATATGTATTACGTCATAGGATGATTATTATCGCGTGTCCTACAATCCACTATAAGCTTTTGGCACTTTACATTGGGTATCCCCACAATTCCCCCTTTTGATCTCTGCAAAGAGATCACTCAAAAGTCACCCACGACCCTAAGCCTAACTTTGTTGTCGGTTACTTCTATGTGCTCCTCTAAGGGCAGGAGCGGTGGCATCATGGCCTGCGTTCTTCCCTGAATCGCAGTGTCAATCAATCTAACTGACAGGGCTGTCAGCCATGCCAATAGCCGGGGATTGCCGTATAAACGCATCCTAGCCTACCGCCGGGGAAATAGCACGACACTTAATACCTTTATGCGTACGCCGGAATATATGTGCCAAGCAAGCGAAAGCCTTTATTATTTACACTGTTATCTTCCTTGGTTTTCCAGGCGGCCAACCCTTTGTGTCAAAGCCCCAACTCCCAGTACTTAGTATTATTGACAGGCATCTACGGCACACACTGTTAATGTCGTCCCCCTGTTTTTTCTATATGTACTTATAAGCGTTCGTGCCCTGTCAATAGCAATCTACTTAAGCCCCAGCCAAACACCATGAGTACAATTATCCAACAGAAAATACAAATGCTAAGCTGAGCCGGCGACATTGAATCAATTTTTCTAGCTTTTAATTCTTGCGTGGGTAGCGCGGTTTTGCTACATGCAGGAAGGGAGCGCTGTTTCCCTTTCCCCCTTTCGACGTCTTCTTGCTTCGGTAACAGGGGTGGACTACCCTGTTACCTATTTTGTCACCAGGGGATTATTCTGCCCCGTTAGTGGTGATCTTAGGTTCTGAGCTAGCCAGCCCAGTGCTCTCGGCTTGTAGAGACCGATGGACTTCCGCCACCGACCTCTGTGGTTCCTCTACTGCTGCGCACTGATTCCAGTGGAACCAGGTGTCACCTTTGCCCTTTAGCCTCACCGCGTGGGAGGTTCTCTCGACCACCTGATGAGGACCTGTCCACCTTGGCTCCGCCCACTTTCGCTTGAAGACCCTCAGCAGAACCCAAGCCACATCTGGGGACGTTTGGGTGGCCTTCCCTTCTTTCCCGTTGGTTACCTGCTTCGCGAAAGCTGCAACGAGACCCTGTAGTTCATGGAAATAAGCTTTATGGGTTAATCGCTGATCATCATGTAACGCGCCTGAAAAAGCGGCCTGGGGACCAGGGAATACTCTCCCGGTGTGGAGCTCATGCGGAGTATATCCGGTACCTTGGTTTATTGAACTTCTGATTGACATTAGTGCCAGGGGTAATGCGTCCAGCCAATTCATTTTGGTCTGTGCACAGATTTTAGCCAATTTGTTTTTTAGCGTTTGGTTCATCCTCTCTACTTTTCCTTGTGACTGTGGGTGATACACAGTCCCAAATGCATGTCTCACACCCAGCATTGTTTCCACCCGTTGTAGATCCTGGTTTTTGAAATGAGTACCATTATCTGACCTGATCTTTTCAGGAAAACCATGTCTGGGAATATACTGATTAATCAGAAACTTGACCACTGACTGACTGTCTTCTTTCTTGGTGTGCCAGGCTTCTGGCCACCCCGTTTATGCATCTACACACATCAAAACATACCTATACCCCCTTACCGAAGTGATCATGTCTGTATAATCTATAATGATCTCCTTTCCTACTTTAGCCTCTAGAGGATATTTCCCAGGATGTGGTTTGATGGTGGGTCTGGTGTTGTATTGCATGCACACTTCACACGTTTGCACTGCGTGTTTTATCATGTCTTTTGAGGAATGGATGCCACCAATTTCCCAAGTTCCTCATCATTTGTGCCACTCCTACATGGCCTACTCCATGCGCCTCCTCTATTGCTGTTTGTCGCAAACCTGGAGGGATGATGGGACGCCCATCTGGCCCCCTCCAGAGACCATCCGTCTCTGTGGCTCCTCTGGCCCTCCACAACGTTTTTTCCTGTGGAGACGCTTCAGCTTGCAAAAGGATTACTTTTGTCATATCGGGCGTAGACTCTGCCTCTGCACATATCATAAGGACTCTCCCTTCATACCCAGCTGCCTGTTTAGCTGCTTGGTCAGCTGCATTGTTTCCTCTGACCCTGGGTGTGTCACCTTTGTCATGCCCTTTGCATTTAACTACCGCTACCTTTTCTGGGAGCAGGAGTGCTTCAGCTAGTTCCTTCATCTCTGTTTCGTGTTTAATAGGTTTGTTAGTGGCTGTTAGAAATCCGGTCCTCATCCACTGTCCTAATTCCACATGAACTGCTCCAGCTGCATAGGCTGAATCTGTGAAAATGTTAATTTTCTGTCCCTGTCCAAGTTTGAGGGCTTCCACTACTGCTTTCACTTCCGCCTGCTGTGCTGACTGCTGTCCTTCCAGTTTTTTTGCCTTTAGGATCACCATTTCTCCCTGCTTGTCTTCAACCACTGCATAGGCTGCTGTAAGGCCTTCCTGCTCATGTCTGAAGCAGCAGCCATCCGTGTACAGGTTTCTAGCTTCCTCTATTGGTTCTGCCTGTAGGTCTGGACGCACTCTCTCTTCCTGGTATATTCTGTCTGCACACTCATGTGGTTCCCCTACGCCCATTTGTTCTGCCATGTTGATCCCTTCATGTGTGAAGGAAACTTTTGGTGCTTCTAAGATTTTGCTTAATCTTCTTTGTCGTAGTGTGGTGAGGGTGAATGCTTGTGAATTGACGTATGCTACCACGCTGTGTGTTGTCAATATGTGTAGTTGATGTCCCATGACTATGTGTGCAGTTTTTTGTATTAGCTTCGCTACACCTGCCGCGTGTTGGGTGCACTGTGGGTGTCGTTTTTCCATGTTATCTAGCATTACACTTACGTACATTAGTATCACCCTTTCACCCCCTTTTCTCTGGAACAGAATGCCATTCGTGCACTGTTCTGTTCCAGTGACATCTAAATGGAATGGTAGTGTATAGTCAGGCTCAGTTGCTGTCCCTGATATGAGAATGAGAAAATGTCTCTACATTCCTCCGCCAATGGAAGGCAGAAAAATGCATTGGCCAAATCGATGCATGTGAACCAGCTATGAGAGGGATCCAGATTAGCCAATGCTACATATGGATTAGGGACCGGAACCGTGGGGGTGATCAAAATTTTGTTAATGGCAGGGAGATCATGTGCCATTCGATATTTCCCTGTGCCTTTCTTTTCTACCGGTAAGATGGGCGTGTTCCAGTACGATGAGGAGGGTTCTAACACACCCCCTTGTAGCAGGCTGTCGATAGTGTCTGATATGCCCGCTTCTGCTTGAGGTTTATGCGGATATTGTCTGATCCACAGTGGCGGTCCTGGTTGTACGCTAAACCCGATGGGCTCACATTCTACGCGACCTACATCAGTAGGGCTCTGAGCCCATAATCGTTGAGGGAGTGAATCAATCATGTGTGCCGCCAGGTGATGATCTGTTTTCTCCCTACCATGTTGACGGGTGATATGTGTGTTCCATGGTTGCTGTGTCGGTGGCATTGATAGTTATGCGATACGTACGTGAAGCGGGAGAGTAGTGTACCTGTGGGATGGTTGTTTGTACCCAATCAGCCTGTTCCTGTGCCCTTTTTACTATACCCCCTAGTTCTTTGGCCTGATGTGCGGGGTGTAGAGCTAATGAGACATGTGGGGACGCTTCATCCCCCATCCTGTACCATGCAGCCTGTTCAGGAGTCAATTTGACCGCTGCCGCCACGCCCTGGGGTGCCACATAAATATTTTGTGATTCAATCGTCCATTCATGACCATCCAGTTGTTCCTGGAATTGGTCCTGATACCAATCTGTCTGCAGCCTGTCGTAAAAGAGGGTGACGTGAGGGGGATCAGGAGGGGAGATATAGGGCTCCAGGAGGGCGATCCAGGGTTTCCACAGCATGTATGCCGAGAGGATACCTCGTCGCTCAACCGTGTCTGGCTGTAACAGGCCCCAGTAGATGTCAGCGTACTGTTCGTGTACGGGCTGTAGGAGGTACTGACCTGAGGTGGCTTGCCCCAAACATGGCAGTTTCGTTCCATCCGGTAGAGTGACCACCAAACCGTCCGCACTGCACATTATCGACGCCCCTAATTTCACCAACAGATCTCTTCCCCATAAATTCAGGGGGACGGCGGGTGAGTGCACAAAAGGATGTGTCAGAGATTGTTTCCCCAACTGCGTTCTTAGTGGCTTGGTTATCGGCAGAGTCTGCTTTTCCCCAGAGAACCCCATTAGTGTGATGGATTAATCCGACAAGGAAGCAGGAGGCACCGCCTTCATGGTAGAGGCGGTGGCTCCCGTGTCAACCAAAAATGGCAGAGTCTGCTCTTCGACTTGTACTGACAGCATTGGATCTGCCATGGTAGTGCTGCCAGAGTCTCTCTGTGGGGCGTGTCACTGGTACTGAGGATCCCACTCTTCAGGTGGCTCCCAGTGGACGGCCGGCATGTTGGTTCTATATGGCTCTGCCTCGGTAGGCGGCCCATATGATGCCCATCCCCTGCCTCTGGACCTCCCACCTCTTCCTCCAGCTGGACCTCCCCTGCCTCCTCCTTTTCTCAGGTGGGGGCAATCGCGGACCCAATGTCCTATTTCTTCACAGTAGTAGCAACGGCCTCCCCCCGGCTGAGCAGGTCCACCCCTTACGCCTCCCCTTCCGCCCCGTCCTCTCATGCTCCCCCCACTATAGCCCCTCTGCTGCTGCAATGGTGGTGGCACCCAAGGCGGAACGGGGTACAGGTCGGGGTTCTGATTTTGTTCAGCTGTCATTATTTTTATGGGCTCTCCTTTCTTCCTATTCTTCTCTTGTGTTTTCTGTCTAGCTTCAGTAAGTTGCAGTTTGAGCAGCTGTGTCTGCAATTCTTTAATGTTATCTTGTTCCTTCTCGCATGTGTCTTGTGCTCGAGATAAGTGGTGCATGAGATGGTGCTCCCACACATGTGAATCACTCCTAGGCAGATCAGGGTTGCTTATCATAGCTGTTTTGACTTCTTCAGGGACACCTTCTAATACTGCCTGTCTGAACCACTCCTCTCTGTGTCCCTGCTTTTCCTGGATGTTGGCCAGTATATTTAAGCCATGTGTCTTTTCCCTGATCTATGTACTCACGGGGGTTCTGTTTGGGATCCCATTTCATTTTGGGCATTATTGCTGCGCTGGGAAGTGGATATTTTTCTCTCATAGCTCGCCCTATGTCTGTAATCACACGCGTCAGTGGTATGTCATCTCCGATCCTACTGGTGCCGACTTCTCTCTCGAGATCCATGACGCCACCCCTCGTTAGGCAGCGCGCTACCACTGCCCTAAAGTCGCACAAGGCCAGTCTCTGTCCCGCAGTTAAACGGTCTAATTGGTTCAGCCACAAATTCCCTCCCTCAGCCACCGGGGGCAGTTTATCCACTATCGCCTGCACATCCCCTATACCAAACGGCTTGTATCTCATCCCTCCCCCTGACGTTATCAGTGGGAATTGGTGATGCCCTTGAATATCTTTCTTGAGCGTGTCTGATCTTAGGGTTGGTTTTCTGCCTATGTTATCTGCCAGTCCGAAAGCTATGCCAAGGTCATCCAATCCTGCTACATTCTCTTCTACTCTCGGGTCAGGCTGTTCCTCCTCCTCCTGCTCATTGTCCCATCTCCCCTCAAGCTGTAAATCAATTCGCGCCCCCTGCCCGCTTTGTTCGCCATCTTCCCACCTTCCTTACCCCTGAACTGACACCGAGGCGGCGGCACCTGGGTGTTGTAATGTCGGAGTGTACAGTCTGTCCTGGGCTTGTGCACCTCTCTGTTGTACTAACTCCTCCACTCTCATCTTCAGGATCCTGTCCAGATTGTCTAATTCTGCCTCCTGTCTTCTGACCCTCTCCCTCTCTTTCTCCTCTAACTGTCTCCTACACTCCCGCTGCTCCTCGTCCTCCACATCTAGGAGGCCCCTATTTCCCTTCTCTTCTCTCTGCTGTCTGTCCGCAAAAGTTTTTTCCTCACTCTCATTACTCTCTGATTCAGACGACGCTCTCCCTCTGTGAGTGTCCCTTACTCGCGACATCCTTTCCCCTGTCGTCTCTGACTCTTTCGGTTCCTCGGTGTCGATGCGTAACTTTCCCCTTTTACGCGCAATGTTGGATATAACCCTGCTACTCGTGGTGCACTAGGAGGCGCGTATGGAGGAGGATGTGTAGGTTGGCTTACCTTTGAGTCATTCGATCGTTTATCACCCACTTCATGTAGATGTTTCGTGCTTTGCCACCAGACCGCCACTTCAGACCACTCCCGACGCTCTTCCTCCCTCTCCCTATGGCCGCAGCCAGTAATATATTATCTAGTTGCTCTCCTAGGGGTTTCCACGTTCCTGTCACGTGCCCCCATCCTCCATCATCTAGTTCCCTATCGAACTCACTGTCCATTTTAATTATCTAAATTCTGAGGCCAGCCGGTTTGTATGGCATTCACCCGAGCAACAGGCCTTAGTACGGCGGTGACTTATTAACAGCCAGTCAGTTTGTATGGCATACACCCGAGCAACTGACCCTTTTGACAAATCAGGCCACTTGTGTTGACACCGTTAAGGTTTCCGTGGCTCCAGACAGATTGCGTTAACACCAGCCAGGTTTCCTCTGTCTGTTTGTCGGATTTGTCAAGACACTGTTTTATGTATACACCAACCGTAGACACCTCAGAATTTTATTCTTCCCACACCCCGTTGCCCTATCACATAAAAATAACAATTTTGAAACACAAACAAAAGTACTTAACACAATGTTCACTTATTTTCTACAAGAGACTCCATTCTTTCTGGGAAAAATATTCCCAAGGGACCCTGTCCCTACGCCGCAGCGTATACTACTTTAGGGGACTCTAACCCCAGGGACTCAAACCCAGTAGAATTCGGGGGTCCTCAATTCCCCGGGACTCAAACCCAGCTGCCCCCCGGGCACGGCGCCTCGTCAGACTACCGGTGGGATTGCCACATCCAAGGACAGTCTCTTATTTCTCTTTTCCTTTTTTTCTTCTACGTATTTCTTAATAAGTACTTTAATTACCCCGATATTCGTTCTCAAAATGTCGTCTTTTGGCAACTTAAACGCAGCTACCGCAGCAGGACACGATTTTTAGTCTAAAACTCAATTTTGCAGAATTTTAGTTTAACAGGCTTCTGCTTACCTTTGTTTTGTGGCCAGCCCGTGTCCTGTCTCCTTTGCTGCGAGCAAGTCTTTTAGATCGAATTACTCTAGTGTTTTGCTGCATCCCGGACGAGCCCCCAATTTGTTGAGTGGTAACTATTTCCACTCCCCGTGAACGTTGATGCAGCAAGGAACACACAGAGAGAGACGACTGTGGACAGTGCACTCAGTTTTATTACGCAGTTTGCAAAGTGCGGAGATCTCTCTTGTTACCACTTTGAATGCATATGCTCTATGCTGTAACGGAGGGATCTCCGCACTTTGCAAACTGCATAATAAAACTGAGTGCACTGTCCACAGTCGTCTCTCTCTGTGTGTTCCTTGCTGCATCAACGTTCACGGGGAGTGGAAATAGTTACCACTCAACAATACATAATCGAGCTAAAAGACTGAGGGCTAAAGCTGCATTCGTCCCAGGCGAAAAGTCAGCCTCCTCACCACTTAATGATGCATGTAAAAGACATGGAAACAAAGAAACAGCATTGTTTTTGTGTAGCAGTGTAGAGCTGGTCAGTCCTAGCTTGATAAGGAAAAATGGAAGATTATCATTTTATGTTAATGTAATCTTGTTTAGCTGCTTCGTTTATATACTTGGACAATCAAGAATGGTTAATGCTTTATTGTCTGTATTATATGTTTTGTATTTTCAGTGTGTTTGATTTTTAGGTTACAAGAGAAAAGGCTTTTAGGATGAGGACTGGCCCATGTGTTCAGCTGTTTTGGGAAAGCTTGACTGTGGTTGTTGAAGTGTAATCTTGCCCTAATCCAACAGAACAAGACAGAGCTGCTAATGTTAGCCTACACTCGATACAGACTTTCACGCAGTGAAAAAGAACTGCACAGTTGAGGTACAGTCATAAACAGAGCTTTTTTTAATTTTTATTTTGAGCAACAATCACTGTCGAGAGGGGTTTAGTCAGTTTGATTATAATGAAAAATCATTACAATATACCAGAATAACATTTAGTGTCGCCATATTATTATCTAAACACCAAATTGACAGTCAAAGTAGGAGCCTTACACTGCTTTTACATTTAGATTATGGGTCCTTTTCTGTGACCTTCAGCACAGTCTTTAGCACTCTCTTTTACTAAGATGCCCTCCTCCCTTCAAGCTGTGCCAGCTGACAAGGCAGGTCATGGTAATGTGGAATTAGAAGGGGCAAAATGATACAGGCCGTACCCTATGTTATCCCCAATTGTCATTTTCCTCCCTCCTGTCTATATCTAACCCCCCCCCCCCCGGGCACAAAGAGAGTAGCTGTGCTGTTATATGGACCGTGTGCTTGGCCCAACATTGGGTTTCATTGTGAATCAATGGGATGTAAATAACAAGCATGGGCTTTGTGCAGGACACAGTTGAGCATTATGTGATGATCTGCAGTAAACAAAGGATCAGAGGGTGTGAGGGACAAACAGTGCAGAACTGGAGAGGTTTAGACACACTCAAAAATCACATAATACAGTAGAGAGGTCAAAGAAGAGAGGATTACAGACAGAGCACTCTTTTTCATGCCTTTATAGTATTAGGGGACACCGTTTTATGCATTAGTGTTTTTGGTATAATTCATTTGAAATGGATGGCTTTCTCGAATTGTATTATTTTGAGTTAGCTTGTTCAGAACTCACATTTAAATTCATTCAGACAGGGCTGGAGGTTGTCTGGCAGTCTAAATCAGCATATGTTTTTGTGTTTTCTTCCCTCTCTGCTTAAATCAACAGTAATCGGGCCAGTAAGTCAGTGAATAGTGTCTTTATCCCACTTGGATGGCTGCAGCAGGGATCTACTCAAAAATATCTCCTAGGTGGTCTTGGTTCCAAAGCAGACTGAAACAGAAGTGAATTACTGACCTGAAACCTAGTTTTTTTTTATTAAAAATGACATGATTAGCTATGCATAAAACTTGTTTCAGGTTGCCTTGAAAACAGAATTTGGAGGGAGCTCGGTAACAACATTAGAAGGCTGTGATGCGATTACCAGACTGCTGGTCGGCACATAAATGTGACTTTAAAAGCTGCAGACTTATGATTGTGACACTTCTTGGTAGCAATCAGTTTAACTAGTGGAGGTGTCAGACTTTTAGGGCACAGAAAGTGAGGGATAATCCAACATGATGTATGGTTTTGTGTTAGACTGGGAGCTTGTTGGCAGGAAAAGCACATCCATCAAACCAACAGCCAACCTATTTAGTGTCTGACAAAACTCTTTAAATTGTGCTTAATTTGATTGAGTTTTGCAAAAGGGCGTTTCCAAACCAAATTTGCACATGATGGCAATTAAGAAAACCCTCCTTTGTGTTTCTGCATTTTGACAGTTGAAGGTCATTCAATATAAGCCCATTTAGGTTTTTTCCAGTATAAAATAACCACTAATTGATAAAAGTGATACATATACCACACACTGCTGCTAGGAATATAAATCTCAATGTTAAAAGTTTTATCAGCTATCTTTAAATTGTAATCCATAAGATTTCAGTTCAAGTTCATTTGATGACACCCATACTTACTGTTTTGGTAACAGTAAGTATGGTTTAGTAGTGATACCAGTAAACAGTCATTGAGCAACTGCTTTGTTGGACATTCAGTTGATGAGTAACTGGTGTGTCTGTTTACAATGCAGTCAAACAAAATCACTTTTAAATGAAGAAGTTAAAAAAAAGAACAGGAAATCTGCACAGGATCAATGTTTTTCAGCAAACTGCCTACACAAGGATCTTCCTCATCCTGAAGAAATGACTGTATTTTTAATAACCATTTGCGGTCAGTGCTAACTTAGCATTCCCTAAGGCTGCTTCACAATAAAAGCCACCCTGTGTTTCAGTAATTGAATATTTTCAATGTGACGCAGCAGCAATAGGAGAAGTTTTGTTCGCATTAGCAGTAATTAATACAGTTCTGCCATGTGTAATGGGAGCAGTTAACAGTGAGGTTGATAGCAATAAGATAATATTGTGCTGGATTACATGCATGCATTGCTTTCCTGTGAGGTGGACAACCTGAATCTAGCGCAGGAATGGCAGACTATAGAAAGATAATTTATAATTATTAATTATTATAATTATTAATGAATAAAAGGTTAACCATAAATAGTATGAAAAATAGGGTTTGATTTTGTAAAAATCTTTAAGTGCAATTCATTCAGAACTCTTTCTCTACTTTTAAAATACAGACCAATAGGTATTCCAATGTTGGTTGGAAAACAGGAAACTGCTACCTCAGGATTTTCTGTCATTTCTGTTGGCTCCAAAACATTTCAAAACCGTTTATTCTAACACAGGCGACCTTGTGAATGTCTCTGTTTTGCTTGTGGTGAACTGAGGTCACTCTGTGTTGTGTCCCCCTGGCTAATAGTGGGCCAGGCGAGTTGTGAAGAGGGCAACAGTCCATCTGAACAGTCTCAGAGCTGATTATTCAGCAGACCTGGTCTTACACGATGCAATTTATGAAGTTAATAAATCTATTGGGATGAATGAGGGTTTTTTTTCTTTCTTGGTTGGGCTGTCAAGTTCGATGTAGTGTTCAAACTGTGGAGTCATGCCTGTAGGTCTGGGTTGTCGCCACTGGTTCTCTTTAGAACGAGAGACCTTTGACCCCCCCGGTAGCCTTGGGGTCATCATGCTTTGACCTCGGCAGTTACAAGGGTGCATTCCCACTGAAAAGTTTGAAGACCTACCCCCCAAAGGCCAGAAATACACAGACAAACATATGCACACATTCACAAGCATAAACACATTTAAAATACCTACCGAGCTCCTGTGCTCTGCTGCTGAGTCAGCAAAAACAAACTGCCTCGTTTCAATAATCAAGTTTGACTTTGAAGGTTTTTCTGTGAACATTACTAAATTTCCCCAGAGTCACAAAGTCTGGTACAGCTTTATTAATTAGCGCAATGAGTAGTGAGTGATTTACAGCCAGAGTCTTTGGTGTCAGAGTTTAGAGTAGTGGAAATAGGTATCATTAGTCTGTGAGATGTTCTAAGTTGTGGCCACATACACATAATGAAAGCTTTCATTAGGAATCAGGGAGGATTGGTTGTGCAAGGTGACTAGATGTGTCTGTGTGTGTGTGTGTGTGTGTGTGTGTGTGTGTGTGTGTGTGTGTGTGTGTGTGTGTGTGTGTGTGTGTGTGTGTGTGTGTGTGTGTGTGTGTGTGTGTGTGTGTGTGTGTGTGTGTGTGCGTGTGTGTGTGTGTGTGTGTGTGTGTACATCTTTACTTGGCTTTGTTTGTATCCCTCTCTCATCAGGGTTGCTGTATTTGGCAACGAGCAACAAGCTTCATCAACCCAAGACTAATTATCACACATGCACACACAGTTTTCTCTCTCTCTCTCTCTCTCTCTCTCTCCCCCACATACACAGATTTTTCTTTTTCCCTCTTCTCTCTCTTTTCAACCAATTTATCCTCTCATTAATTCGTCCCAGCATCACCTTCGCCCACCAAACCCCCAAATAAGTGCTGACCTCACTGATGACTTTGGCAGGTCAAAGTAAAAGCTCTGTATGTTTCAGAGTGAGCTTTTCTGCTTCACCCCACATGACCTGTCTTCCTCTGTATCCTCCTCTATGTTTCCATTTCAAATGCATTTATTTACCACTTATTTACCTCATGTACCAGTACTTAAATTTTTTTTTCATGCACTCAAGCTGCTGTCCACTGGTTACAGGCTTGTTGTGTGAACCATACATACTGTTCTTTATACAGCAGGTTGATGATTTTCTGAGGCTTTACAGGTAGCCTGGGCAAGTACAGTGTGCCACTGTGTGCTGATGTGATGCAATAATGTTTTACATAGTGCATATGATAAATGGTGGTTAATTTTAAAGAAAAAAACAAATAATGGAGATAAAATTAGTTTGAAATTAATTGGTCCTTAATCAAATGTGTTCAATTCAATCAAGTTTATATTTTAAGGGTTTATTATCTGTTTTATTGGGTTATTATTGTTTATACTTATGATTGTCATTACCAATTTGTCAGACTTATAGGAGCTCTCTCTGTTGCCACATTTGCAGTAGTGCTTTAAAGACCTGTAAACAGACTTTGATGTGTAAAATTGATGGCGTTCCCCTTTAAAGAGATACCCAATGGAGGCCATTTTTAGCCATGCTAGTAGTTTGAAAGGCAACGTGCCATTCAGTCCACCACTTTGGTCCTGGAGGAAATATCTCAACAGCTATTGGATGTTTTGCCATTTTGAAATTTTGTACAAACATTAATGGTCCCCAGAGGATGAATCCTGATTACTTTGGTGATCCCCTGATGTTGTATTTTTATGCTAACTAAAAATGTTAGAATGCTAACATGCTAAACTAACCTGACCAAGGCAAACAATATACTATGCTAAACATCAGCATAGTAACATTGTAATTGTGAGCTTGTTCGCAGGCTGATACTAGATTGGGCAAACTGAATGGAGAATGTCTTCCAATCAATACTTTTACACTTTGATGTGATTTTGGAACAGTAAGTACAAAAATAACTGGAAACTCATGAACTTGGGTTATTGAATCAAACGTTACCACACAATTCTTATGATACGCTAGAAAGGCATATATTAGCAAGAATTGTGAGTACAGTGGGTGCTTCCTTTTTCAAATAACATGTCTCATTCACTTCTCATATTTTTCCAGGCCAACTGCCTCATGACTGCAAATCCAGTGACATAAAATGTGAATGTATTCAGCACAGTCATAATGAAATGTTAATATGAGCAATGCTTTCTGCCCACACGTGTGCTGCTCAGCTGCCTGTGGATGAAGCTACAGTGAGTCTGCACATGCATGACAAAACTCAGCAAACTCTCTCTAGGTCACACACACAGTGCCAGTGCAAAGCATCCAATTAATTGCAGACAACACCAGCTCATAATTAAAACTATGAGTCTCTAAATGTGTGCGTGTTTGTGAGTAGACAGACAGATATCTAACCTTATGTAATCTGTGTATATCCTGTAGGCTTGTCATCTGTTAGTAAATTAATCATTAAGTCCTGCTGCTGCACTGAACCATCTCTTTTTCAAGCTGTGCTTCAAGCTGTTCTAAAACATACATATATATATATATATATATATATACATATAAAGCCTGGGTTTCAGGTTAAATTGAGGTGTGGAAAATTTGCAAAAAAAAATGGAGCATAACACCGACTAGATCATACTTTAGCAAGTCAAACTAATGGTATTTTTTATAAACCAAAATAAATGCATTCTAAGATGAATATATATTTTGTCTTGATGATTGTAAAGTATTTTTATTAAACACCCCTCTGTTTTTTTTAAAAACCACTGTCCAAACAATTAATTCTACTATTAAGATGCTTTGCTCTGATGCCTCCTTCCTGTTTTTTGTAAAAAAAAAAAAAAAAGGTTAAGTTAATGTATTTTGCACTCACTGTGAGCCAAACAACATTTAAACATCTCTCGAAGAAATGAACCAAAATTAGACATAAACCAAAGGATGCAGGGGATTGAATTGCATTTGGGACAAAATTAAGCACATATCCACAGGGGCATCTTCTAATGGCTTTGGTCCTCGGGGACTCATTGATCTCAGCAGGTTTTATCTCAATTCCTGTCTTCCCTGCTGTTGCACGCAGATGGTTATGTTCCTTCAAACAGCTGAAAAGGTTCCTTAAAAAGCACCTTTATCAGAGCTTTAGCAAAAAATATATTTTTCATCAGTTCTTGTCCTCTCTCTCAGTGTAAATTCCTTTTTTTCTCTTTCTCTCCCTCACAACACACACAAACACAGGCGCTGTGGGAGTCGGCTGCCATGGTTGCTCAGAGTGTGTGATGCCAAGGCAGCGGCCTGGTGCGGCAGTGACTGTGAGTCATAGCTCGCAAGAACACAGCAAGGAGCCATGGCATCCAGTCATGACAACACACACGCATGCATGCACGCACACACACCACAGGAGTCCAGAGAAGGAAGAGACCAGGTGTAGTGCGGATGCAGATGTTTCCTTTATTCAAGTTAGAATCAATTATGTTAAACAGATGACTTTGCCCTCTCTACCTTTTTGTCTCTATCGGTTTGTAAATTTCTCTCTCTTCTCTGTGTCTATTTATTTCTTCTTCATCAAGTTCCATGAATTCAAACCCACTGAAACAAAAAATAACCTCAGCAAAAAACAACATTAAGCATCCTGCTGATCACTTTGTTTACATACCTAAGGAGGTGGGCTTGCTGTGCTTGGTTGCAGAAATCTATGATGGTGCCCCACATGCATAAATACATGCGAACAAGTTCGCATCTGTGCCCTTGCATGCACACGTCAGCATTCACGGATTGCATTAAGAGCCCCTATTAATGATCTAAAGAAATGATAAGATGAAGAAATTGATGGTTGTTCCCCTACTCTCCAGTACTCAGGCAACCTTTAAATGTCAGCTGAGGGGAGCACAGCTGGTTAGCACAGCTAAGCATGGCACCAGTCTGGTGGCTAAATGCCTCATTGGACTCTAATGTAGCATGGTGAGCAGCGGCACTGATCAGGTAGAGGGAGTAAACTTATACTAAATGAAAAACTTCTGCACAAAACCAGATAGTCATCATTTGAAAATTACAAGGCCTGCTCCGATTACCCCTTAGATCCCTTTCGACATTAGTAAATACCACTTGAGATGCTGTAATCATGAATGAAATTTTCAAGTGCACTGACCTCAAATATCAAATGGCAAATCCTTAATGTACATCAAGAAACAGAGAAGGTGGACAAATGGTCAAACAGACTCTCCTGTAACATACAGATCCCAAGTTTGCTCTACAGCCTTCAATTTGTTGCCATAAAGAGCCAAGTATTCATTCACAGTTTGGGCTGTTTTGCTCATCCACCGTAAATCACGGTAATGAAAGAGTTTGCAAAGTGTCCACAGTGCAAATGCAACTAATTTTGGATTCCGACTGAGTGAGATGAAATGATCCGACAAGATGTCGGAGTCATTATAACACGTACTTTATGTTCCTCATGCTGCAGAGACAAGTTTGAAAACAACATATGGGTTCCCCAGGGTGGCATCTTTGCTTACAGATAATTTGTCAGGAGATGCACTATGGGACTGTGGGTGAATGAAAACAGCATTCCTAACAGTTGTGTGCCTCTCTCAAGCTCTCTTGCTCTTTTTCTTGTGCATGCATACACACACCTGAGCCCACCTGTGAGCGTGTTATTCTACCCCCAGCAGCAGCCCCAGGAGAGCTCAGGCAGGTGTAGCGTTACATCACTGACACACTTTACCATTAGCCACAGCTCATTAGAGTAAACTGGCGCCCCTTTACTCACTAATCACTGTTTGAGAAGATCTGCTCTTACTCTGCAGAGTTGTTGTTACCTCAGTGAAAGTTGAGCTCATTTCTAGCGGGACTTGCAGTAGAGAAGGAAATAATGAACACCGGACATTTGATAGGAGACATCTCGAAACCTGGACACTATTAGAATCATGTACACAGGTAGATGAATAACCAGGTTTCTCATGTTTCATGAAACATCATACCCCGAATACGATCAAAACCAGGATAAGACTCAAACTGGGATAATATTGCAGACCCTCAGACACTTGTCCTATCAATTATCTCTATAATATACACCAAAACTATATGAAATTTTTATATTGACTGCCAGTATGATAGAGAATCATTCTTGACCGCAGTTACACACTGCCCACTACTATTTCTGTATTTGCACACGACAGAATCATATAACTGTTCGGTAAAGTTATATATAAATTCATTCTTAATTTAAAGTAAGTAAGTAATGTGAGGGACCCCCATGAGGGTCTAAACAGTGTTTCATTAGTGTCTCCACCCTGACAAGAAGAGAATTTGGGGATTTGTTTTTGGTATAAAAATGGGAAAAAATGTCGAATATTTGGCACAAAATAACGAGTATAGGTATTAAAAAATGCTCTGTGTTCAAACCACAATGCAAATGACTAAAAGATTAAATGTGATTTACGTTTAGTTCTCTACAGAACTACTAACAACATGAAGACGGTGTTTGAATTTTGAATGCGTATTTATTGAGTGTGAGTATAGAGTGATATATATATATATATATATATATATATATATATATATATATATATATATGTAGCATTATCTATCCTGATGCCCCTCTGCCAAGTGTTCCTCTGTTTGCTTGTTTCAATTTATTGTTGATATGTCTCTCGATTTCTTTCTAAACCAAAACAAATTCTTGTCAATTTATTGCACTTGGCAAAGAAAGTGATTCAGAGTGGGATTAAGAGGGTGTCCGGATTTGGCTCAGCACTGCTTTCAATACTTCCAAGAGATGGATGCGAGACAAAGCAACAGAGGGGGAGGAAAGTGTTAGAGACAGAATGATAGATGGACCAGGCACTGAGCAGGCATATTCAGTGGATGCAAGCCAAGATTTCTCTCAGAGGGGCAACAGGGAGATATTTCTCAGATCCTCCCCTGGAGAGTTCCAGCCCCACCTCAGGACTCTGTATGTCCCACCAGTATCCCCCCATCCCTCATATTCCCCCTCTTTCCTTCTCTTTTTATAGCTCTCCCCTCCCCTGATATTCCTCCATCTGTCTCCACTCTTTCCTTCCTTCTCGCCACTCTTCTCCCTTTCTCCTCCACTCTTCACAGAGGTGATGACAGAACTTCCCGGGCACGTGTTGCGCAGACGAACCTCCAGAGCCTCTAGACACACACCAACACACATGCTCACCCATACACAGAACACATGTTGAATGGATTGATTCAACCTTACCATACCCATCCGGGGTGAGGAGATGGTGATAGAATATATAGTGAAGTCGAGAGCCAGTCAACATGGCTTTCCTAAATTATGCTTTGTGACGTCCTATTTTCCCTCTATGTATAGTTACATATAAGCGTACTGATGAATTGACTGTCAATATAGTAGAGTACCCTTCTCTCCTGTAACTAAGAGCCAATCAGTGCCAGGTCACAGACTAATTCCTATTAAAGGGATAGTTCAACATTTTAGGAAATATACCTGTTCAATTTCTTGCTGAGAGTTATATGAGGAGATCAAAACCACTCTCATAGCCTGTCTGTACACTAAATTAGCATAGCTTAGCATAACTCTTCAGTTTTTGTGTTGATTAGAGAGATATAACGGGTTAATTAGTGATCTTTAGAGGTACTGGTGGGTTGAATTTTTTTTTAACCTTCAGACAGAACTAATCTAGCTGTTTTTCCCTACATCTTTGTGCCCGCTCGCTGTAGCTTCACATTAAGCACACAGATATGAGAGTGGTATCTGCACATCTAACTCTCGGCAAGAAAGTGAATAAGGGTATGTCCAAAAATTTCCAGTTGACCTTGACGTCACAAAATTTGGGTTTTCATTCTGAAAATTATTGTAAATGATTGTGATTGCAAATCTTTACATCTCTGTTCCCCAGGCTGCAAAATTAAATCTTCAAATTCAGCCAAAAAGTGCAGATCTACAAAAGTAACCCTGTTCAGACCTTGTGACAGTATATCCAAATATATCTTTGGGTTACTTAATGTAACACCAAGTTCTTTAATAAGTGAAGTGTCACTGATACACTTTGCAAAGGTATGACGGCAGTTCACATCTGACAAATAAAAAAAAACAAAAGACCTTTTTATTCAACTTGTCACAACCGTTCAAGAAAGTTCCCAAGTGCACAGCCCTTTGATTTAAGAGGTTGATAACAAAAATGATTGAGAACCAGTCTTAAGTGGTCCAATCCCATTTTGCCTCTTGGGGATCAAAGCTGTCCTGTCCTGTCCTGACTGCATCACCCATTTTACTGCCAAGTGTTGATAGGGCCAAAGCTGTATAGCTTCAAAGTTGAAGCCAGCTAATGCTTATACGTTCATTCATGAGCTTATTTCTATCTTCTCGAGTTTTTATGATTGATGGAACTTGGAGAGTGGATGTACCCTTGTGATAATATGATCGTGCAGATGAGCAAAATAGGTCTGAGATTTTTTGCTTCTTTATCTGGATTATGTCTTGTAACTGTGCCTTTTCTTGCAGTGAATGCAGGCAACTACAAGAATTAGAAGCTGAAACCATTGAGCTCTACGCACGACAAAGCCACTGGAAAGCCCTTAACTTTAAATAAGTTTGCTGTCATCAAGCAACTGATCTCAGATATGGAAATATTTTCTAAAAGATTTGGGTACGGAGGACATTTTGTAAAGTAATTTAAACTGGTGAGCAACAGACAGAATGCACAAAAGGATGCATCAAACTAACTCAGTGAACTCCAAACTGTACATATTAAATCAATATGATTTGGTGCAGGGCTCAGTGAAATTGCCAGACACATTTTTGTTGCCAGAAAGTGTTTTGTTTCTTGTCAGAGAAAATAATGACCCCATTATCTGGCCAAAATCTACACTTGTTTTCTCTCTTGAGCCTGTTGCAGCCTGGTTTTCTGCTAGACCAGGCTGTGAGCATTAGTTAAGGGCATTCGGTGCACATTTCCCCGGGTGTAGTTTGATAGGAAGTCATAAAACACAGCATTGCATCATCACTGTCTTTATGTTATGAGGGCTGGATCACTGATTACGCCTGGTGTATATACATTCTGTGCATATATCATCTGAAACGTAACACTGCTATGAGATTCTGCGAGTGTGTGAGGGTAAGAGCGCTCATTCGTACATTAGAGAGACTGTCCATGTGTGCAACATGTGTTTCTCATTGAGTTTCACTGAGTTTCATTTGCCTATCCAGGTTTTCACCTCTAAAGCCTCTGGGTTTATGTGCAAAGGAAGATATGAGAAGTTTGAAAAATAGATTCCTCTTGTGCTACAGGACCTGGTCGATGCAAAGACTGTAATGCTTGCGACCATATGTATAACTGAACGAATGACAGCAAACAGGGGTGTTGGAGGAGTACCCACCATTTTTGACCACCCACTGTAGCCTTCCTGACTTAAAAGAAGAGTTGAACATTTTGGGAAATACACTTACTCGCAGTAAATATGAAGCTTTAAATAAATATCACCGACATAAACGTTAAATATAAAGTAAAAATAAAGCTACTGCTAGCAGCGGGTTAGCTTAGCACAAAGGGCTAAACAGGGAGACAGTTAGCCTGTCAAGTGGGCCTTTCCAAAAGACAGCTTCTCTTGATCAGCTGTATTGATTCCAAGTGGATAACTAATTGTTTTATACAGCGGTTTAAAATTGAACACTGAATTTGCAAGAGAAAAACACAGTGTCCTCTGGGACATCTCAGTTAGGGAACCTTCAAAGAGATTTTCAAATAAAGTATTTTCCCAATATTTTATCTGTCTTTGACATGCTGCGGTTTGGAGACTGTAGGGAGGATTTGACGTATTTGGCTGCAGTTGTGACAACAGCAGGAAAATTCATTTCTGGACTGTCAAAGACATTTGTTCTATCTGGCCTCCCAAGGCGAGAGTGCAAACCGAGTTCTTTCTTCTCCTCTCTTTTCCTTTCCTCTCCTCTCCCTGATCCCTCATCCTCCTCTCCTTCCTCGCTTTCACCCTCCCTCCCATTTCCAGTCCTGCTCTCGGCTGACATAACCCCTGGATTTTTATGTGTGTGCACTTGTACATGTGTGTATGTATGTGTGAGAGAAATTCCTCAGTATGGTCCAGGAGCTACGTGCTGTCACACACTTCCTCCCTGAGGCCAAAACCCTGAGGAGGGGGAGGAGGAGGGAGGTTCGCTTGCTACTTGAAATGCTTTCAAAAAATGCACAAAAGGTGCACAGGTTTGCCAAAACCTTTGTTCGTGCATACAGTATACACAGAACACTTAAAATTCTACAAGAACCTCAGGTGAGCACATACCGTTGATTAATGTTAAAGATCAGTGATGTGATATCACGCACAGATGACAGGCTACTTCCTTTATTAGACTGAAACATACCAGTGAGACCCCCTCACCTCCATGCATGTGTGCAAATGTGTATGTGTCTGTGTGTGTGTTTTGCCGCCGCCTAAATACCCAATGTTGTTTGCTTTTTAGCTCGCCTCAGTAAGCGCTATGCCGAAAGGCTCATTTGTTTAACACCCCCCTCAGTACACTCTTCAGACACACACACACACACACACACACACAAACACACACACAGAGTCTAGTTTGTATTTGTGGGAGCGCTTTATCGTAAACCGTGTTGAAACAAATAAATGACATAACTGTCAAAGAAGTCTGTTTGCATTTGAAACAGAAAGCATTCACTCACTCCTCATAGAAAACATGCCTCACATATAGTATGAGCCTTCGACGTCTGATGATCTTCTTAAAGTTTAGCTTAAAATAATGATTTTATTCATAAATATATTGTTATTAAATTCAACTGGCCTTACTGACCTAGTCTAACTTCATAACTTCAGTAAATAATATCAGTCTGCCTGGCTGGTGGGTAAATGGTAACTTAACAAATGCAACTCAAGGTGAATTTATCATTACAGTTATAGATTGCAGCTTTAAAATACACCCAGTGTTGCATCCCTTTAAAATACACTCCTTTGTTTCATTGCTTTGCAGAGTTGATTATGTTGGGGTGGTCTTTGGGTCAGCAAAGGCTTAAAGATTAGACAATGTCATATAGGAGAGGTTTAGCATTAACTCAAAGAGTGAGGTTCTCACTTTAAGATCTATATACAGAGAAGTTGATGAGTGGTCCTATATATGGTCAAAGATTTGGACCTGGCAAAAGCAAACAGAAATGTATTAATAGTTCTGTCAGTGTCAAGACTACATTGATAAAATTGCAAATTATAATGTATGAAAAGATGGAGGGATAATGTTGTATGCATGATGTAATCAGAAATAGTTGACACAGCTGACATTAGATAGCCTGATATTGATTTCTTGTGTGATTATTTGCGTCTTTGGTACACTGTGATAGAGATTGTTAACACTTCGGAAACTTACTCTGATAAATGTACTTTCTCATATTTAAAGTTAAAATTAATTTATCGACCCTTAGGATTTTGACATTGTTTAGAAATGATGACGATAATTACTGTGTATAATATTTCACGGACGGTGTATCTGCTTGGTCTATCACCATTAGAGTTTACGAACTGCTTACTGTCGATGAAGGTAAACCTCATGAGGAACAACTGGAAATTTGATTACCCACTGCGAGGGTCCAATGCCTAAATCACGAGTTACAAGGTTGACCAGCACTGCTGCTGAGTTTGGGATTTCACTGTCTTAAAGTAGAGCCCTGCGGGGGGAACTCCACTCCAGAGACACAGTTACGTGTTACATTGCAGCTGTGGATGTGGATGACGCTGGTCTGGCCAAAAAAAAAAAAAACTTTTAACAAGGGAAAAAAGGACAAAAGGAAGTAATTCACTTATAATAAAAGCATCACCCAGATGTCTAAAATACAAAATTGATTATGGGCACAAGCACTAGCCTCTAGCTCATCAGTAATAAATGTTAATGATCCAGTTTTTTTTCTTTGCATGAGATGATTTGTCCTTTGAAAGACCAATCCAAAACCAGATGTTTAATAAGAAACTCAGTATCATTTATTCGCATTAAAATGATGCAGACATGCACGCCCCATTCGCAGCCTTTGTCAAGGGCTGCCATTAAATCCTTTATGTAAGTCAAGTGTGGGTCTCTTGACTGGATGGTGATTGACAGGTCTAGTAATTGTGTTCAGGAGTGGGGACGCAGCAGGAAGACGCAGCGGGAAGCCGCAGGCAGCGTCGTGGCGACTTGCATCTACTCAAGTTGAGCTTAATGACGACCCGACCTAATATAGTCAAACACTCAAGAGTTAAACAGCCAAGCTCAAGTGCTCAGGTATGCCAGCTATGGTAGCTTAACTGCTGGGGTCCTGCACAGGTTGTAGGTAGCAGACCGGATGTGATGTGTGTCTTTAGCCTAATTAGGACATTTTGAGAGGTATGACCATAGAAGTTGTTGTGTGAGTGGGGTTGTGTGTGTGTGTGTGTGTGTTTAGGGACTAGGTGTGCCTTTAGCAACGAACAGCACATCCACTTAGTGGGATTAACATTTAACCAGTGCACTCACTCGCTGTCACACACCTGTCTAAAAAAACACCACACCAGTGAGTCAGGAAGCTGTATATATTTGTATGCGTGTGTGCGTGTGAGTGGCCCTGTAGGGGGGCAACGACTGTTGATTTACTTCATCCAACAATTACCACTCAGAGGTGGCAGGAATTCCAGAAATGAGGAAAGACTGTGTTCCAGTCCATTCACTCGGAGCCCTTCCTCTCATAAAAATACCTGAATTAGTTTAATTAGTTGGCTAAGCTTCTCTTGTGTCATACCTCATCTCACCCTGGAAGGTCCACTTGTCATTCTGAGTTATTTATTCTTCTATAAAATGACTTGTGTTATGCATGCAGGTAGTGGTTCAGTGCTGGGCTCAGTTACATTTGGACAGGACACTGGATTTTATGCAGAACGAGTGTTGTTTCTTAAAATGTAATTTCTTTTGAAAGTTTGGCATTTTGAAAAGTATGCGTATTCTTTTTGCTTTTTTTTTTTTCAGGCCAAGAGTTAGACTAGACGATTGATACCACTCTCATGTCAGTACTTTAAATCTGAAGTTACTGCCAACAGCCGATTAGCTTCGATGAGTATAAAAACTGGAAGCAAGGGGAAACAGCTAGTCTAGCTCTGTCCATCAAGAGCAAATCCAACCACAAACAGCTCTAGTAAACACGTTATGTCTTGTTTGTTTAATCCATACAAAAAGCAACAACAGCTTTTATTCAGCACATATTCCCCCCAATAAAGCACTGCACTGTGCTACTCTACGCTAACAGGCAGATGGCTGTAGCTTCGTATTTACTGTACAGTCATGATAGGGGAGAGACTGCCCACATACATTGGGATTAAGCGTCTTAAAAGCCATGTTCAGGCAGAATCGAATTTTTTTGCTTTGCATCAGTTTGTGTTTATTTGCCCCAAATAGCCAATGTACCAACTGTATGTTAGCTTAAAATAGACAGCAACATTTAAGCTAGCCATAACTCATGAACTCAGAACTCACCCAGAACTTCAACTCTCTAAGTTCTCTCTCTTATTTCCCTGCAGTCTCTCTTTTTTCCTTTTCTGTCCGTACATTTATCAAGAAGATTCGTAAAGTCCTGGGATTCACGCTTATTTCTCACTCAAGTTTGCAACTCGCATGGATGTGTCTTGCGTCAGTTCACACGGTGAACACACAGTAAGGAACAAATAAATTTAAAGAAAATAGAAGATACAACTTTTTTTTTTTTACCCAAATGCATGTATCACTCTAAATAGGGTTATATGTAGCCTGATAATCAGCAGCTTCAGCTGAAGCCCACATAACTGCATATTTTTTCCTTTGCAGTTTATCAACATTTGTTTAAAGTGGCGATTGAATCCATGAATTAATGTGACTGTCAAAAATACAAAAGTCTTTTCTCCATTCCAGAAAAAAAGTCTTCTTTCCAACAAAGACAATACATTTATGGATGTATATAAGGTCAGAGCAGAATTTGAAAAATGGATGGCTGTCTTGTGCAGCTACCACAGATCCTTCCAGTAAGTGTAACTGAACCTTCCCTGACTCGAGTGAACTGATGCATCTGCTGACAGTGCAATGATAACAGTGTACCCCCCAACCGCCCAATCTGCCTGTGGTGACACAGGTAGATAGACAACATAGATTACAGGTAGATAAATGGGATGAGTGACAGTGACTGACCAGTGCAAAAAAACATTCTTTTTGTAGATTGAACATTCTTTTGCCTTTATCTTGAGGAGAAAGAAGCTCTGCCCTGAGTTTATGTTTCGTGAGAGAGCCAGAAGGGAGAGGATGATTCAGACGACATTCCTGTTCACTGCCTCCTCCAGATGATGTTTTGTGGACGACTCGGACCATTACGAAACTCAGGCCAGCCTCCCACAGGTTGATTGACAGTTTTCCTTTAGGCCGAATCTGGAATCACTTACCTCATTCTTACAGAGGGGGTTGGAGGTTTTGGAGCTGGGTTATACAGGGTCAAAGAAAGAAGGGGCCCGATGGGTTATGACCAGGGAAGGAAACAGATTTTTTGTGCATATTACTTAATGATACCAAACTATTTTACCAGCTAGCTAAATTTTAGCTGGTATCCCAGGCTTCTAGTGCCAAATATCTGGATTCACAGCATTGGGCTTGGGGCTAATTGTGGGTTTCCCAACTGGTCGAGGCACAGGCACAACTCCTCTCTTCTGTCTGGCATAGTTTCACAGGGTTAAATATCACTTAAATGCAGAAATTCATTAGTCATGTTAACGACACGGTGTGAGGTTATCCAGTGTTTTTAATGACAGGATATCACCTTTCACACCACTTCTGAAATCATATGCCATATTTTTTAGTTTCACTCACACTGCTGTCAGATATACTACCCTGGACCCATTTAACATTTCCACTTTAAAATCAATCACCAAATATGAGTAGAAAAGCAAAATCATAATTTGATTTCCCGAATCCAATAAATGTGACAAATATCTGGGACAGCTAGCAGGGCTAATGCAGGACAGATGAGCCTGGTGTAGTTCAGTTGAGATGCCTTTCCAACAACTAGATACGCTGATAGGAAGATAACCTCTCCATGCAGCCAACATCCAAGCTGCTGTCACAAAGCGTGCAGTCCCACATCAATCTGGATTGTTTTCAAAGCAGTGTTCCATAAAGAAAAGAGAAGAGGAGGAGAAAGGACAGAGATAGTAGACAGGATCCAAGATGTACAACGTGGTGCGCCTGGCTCTGACACTTTCATCAACCGTGCTGTGTTTCTACGCACCAGAAGGTGACAGGAGCAGGATTTACTGACCCAGAGGCCCCTCCACACTGCACTGATCCTTGCTTCCTGTCTAGCTGCATGAGTAGGCCTATAGGCTTACCTTTTATACCCCTCTCTCTCTCTCTGTCTGCTGTAAATAGGCTTAACGTTACAGATGTCTGTGTGCAAGCCCAAAGAGCTGAGGTGAACCACAGAGACGGTCTCTATTCTGCGTCGAGGTGAAGGGAACAGGTGGAAAGAGAGCAATCGGGACACAGAAGATGATCAGATTTCCCATTAAAAAGTTTAGCAGCTATGTGTGTTTTTCAGGTGTGTAGATGCATATGTATGTGGGTGTGATGTGGTGCAGAACAGGTGAATTGAGTGGAGAGAATAGATGCTTAGTCAAAGAGGCAAAAACAGAGCTGAGGGTTTTTTCATTACCTAGGTAAACTGTTTGGCACATTTTCGATAGGCACGAATGAAATATTTGTTTACATCAGTTGCCGTGGCCCTAGCAACCATACCCCCGCTCATTTTCAATGTTTGACTTTACAATGCAAGTACCTCTGGACAAGAGCGTAGCTAAAAGGCTAAAATGTGTAATGTAAGTTGTAAATCAAGCTGTCAGAGGCTGTCAGAGCAGCAGCCAGCAGAGTGAACAAGGGCGTCCACGGGTCCCTCGCTGTGTGGGCTGACTTACTCGCTGGCAGGGACAAAAAGCCATACTGTTTGACCTGCTCTCTCTGTCCCACTGCCGGGTTCACGGACGTTCAAACGTCTCTCTTCCCTCCCCTGACTGCACAGCTGAGGCTGATAATTCAGGCCAAACACTCTGCTCCACAAATCTGGCATCTTCTGCATTCTGAAACCACATATTTCTTAACGCATAACCATCTCTGTGTCTAAAAGAGTTACGTTTCTGACAGCCATGAACTGAATGGAATGGGTTAGGTTTTTGTTCTTTTACTGCTGCCAGGGGTCTCCTTTTTCATTTAACTATAACACTGACCTTGTAATAGGTCATGGGCTTGCTTCTGAGGTTCTGGGTTCTCCCGTGACCATCGTTACTTTTTATCCAAAACAACATCAAGATCATGCTCTAAACACTGAGTTCTAGGTCAGTTAGTTAATACTTTAACTGATGCTCTTAGATTTCCTGAGGCTGTAAATCAGTGGTTCTCAGCGTCTTCCCGTCATACCTGTCTTTGAGGAGCAGAACAAAATACTGCCACCTGCCCCCCTGTAAAACAATCTCATTTTTATCAGCTTTTAAAAATAGTGTGGAGATCAGCAGCAAAACAATACAAATTCAGTTAAATTTTGTCAGAGCACCATAGTTTTTAGACATAAAAGACACAAAGCTTTCCATCTATATAGACAGTAAAACCAAGAACAAGATAGATTGTCATATTATGTTTTCCAACTGTTGGGAGATCAGTTTTTTAGTAAGTCTGGATCACAGGGTAAAAATGTGAATTTCATTCTTTTTCAACATAGTTATTTTAAAACCTTCACCTGTCCGTGTGTGTGTGTGGGGGGGGGGGGGTTAACATAATTGGCTGTTGATGAAGATAAAACTCATTCACTTTTTCAAGAACACAGCAGTAGAACATTTGACACTTGCTCATTTGTTTATTGATTAATGGCCCATTGAGTCTGCAAGTAATGGAAGCCACTTTGGATTACTGAAATACTAAACATACATGGTTTCATATATCAGGCAGGGCTTGGAATAACACACTGTCCAGTGAATAACACCCCCACACGTCATGACCAAGTGGCAGTTTGGAGTTTCGGGAGGCTACAGTGTGGCGCCTGCACGGAGCACGCGAGTATACAGTATGTCACACATGGCATAGGCAGGGAGGGAGACTGGCATGTTCACCAACCAACTTCACAACCTTCATAAATGAGATGAAATTGCCCCTTTAGAAACTCGTGCGTGCGTGTGTGTGTGTGTGTGTTTGTGTGTGTGTGTGTTTGTATAATTTATGAAGAATAGGTGAAACCCAAAGGACGTTTTATGACATAATTGCTGCTGTATTCCAATGGGTTGTCTCTATGGTAGTCACTGATGAGTCTACAGTGGCCTTGTCATACTTTACGGCAATTTTAACACATAGGTTCTGATGAGAGTCTCTCATGTAGACCATGTATGCTTGGGTCGCGCTTCCAAAACATATGCATGAAGTTGTGGCGTGGATGTGCAGAGTATAATGTCCGCCTGTAAGTGAGAAGGAGAGGGGGGGCTTCACGTTCAAGCCAATAGGCGCAGAGCAGAGCTAATGTCATTTATCGACTCTTTAACTTGGTGCCAGAGCTGCGCAGCGCTCAGCCCTGGTGAGCGACCTTCTCTCCCTCTCTCTCTCTCTCTCTCTCTCTGTTTCTCTCTCACTCTCCCTCTATCTCTCTGAGTCCACGATCATGCGCTGAAAGACTACATCCATTGAGCTGATTCGGGAGTCCCATCGGCACAGAGTTGTGGTTGCTGGTCGCAGTCAGCCCGGATGCCTCCACAGTCGTGATTATATTTCGATAAACGGAATATTCAGCCCGACCCCGGACCAAGTTGTTGCCTCTGAGAGGTGAGTGTGAAGGTTTTGGCTTAGAGATCTTTCATTTTGTTCCCTAAATGTTGTTTGTGAAAGTAGGGGTTTGCAATAGACGTGTGATCGTGAAAAAAAAAAAAAAAAACTGTAGGTGAAGTCTAGAGAGGCTTGTTTGCCTTCATCTTTTAGAACTATGGAAATGATTTGTCTTTCCATTACTTCATGGCCAGACACACGAAAACGAGAAGAAAAGAGTTAGTCGAGGCTCTGTGACACATTTTCCCAGAAGTAGGAGATAAATAAAAGTGAATCTGAGCCGGGGGGTGGGGGTATTTTGGCTTGGAAAGTGTGTGTGTGTGTGTGTGTGTGTGTGTGTGTGTGTGTGTGTGTGTGTGTGTGTGTGTAAAGACGCACTTAATAGAGGGTTGCTTTTTGGTTTCCAGATGTGTGGACTCAGCTGTTGCTTGTCACTCAGGTGGTCTCTCGCGCTCTCGCTGTCTCCCCGTTTCCCTCACTTTACGAGCTCACTCGGCTTCTCTTGAACTCCTCAGGATCACATCAGTGTTGACAGACCACAGCCCAGGTCCGCAGAAACATTACAAAGTGAGGCGGTATCACTTCAGCCACACGGAACAGTTGAACAAATCTACTTTTACCACAGGTGTCAAAGAAAAAAAGAAGAAAAAAGAACACCCCCCCCCCAAAAAAAACAAAAAACTAGTTTATTCGAATACGACCTGAGTACAATTACATAGTTTCAAGATTTATTTGAGTGTTTTTTTTTCATGTAAGTTCTGTAATATGCATCGTTCTGGATTCTGTTTCCACAAATTGCTTGAACGTGAATTTTAAAAGCCTGAAGAAAAACGTTTAAACGCTGATTATGAGTCCTATACTGACGTGTTCAGATGGACTTTCACATTGCTGTGTGATCTGTATTGAAGCCAGTGGTGGCACCTAGTGGTTGGGTTGATTGGTGAAGATGCTGCAGTGAGTTTGCAGTTGGGATCTTGTTTTTGCATTTGTGTAAATGCTACTCTGTTTTTTCCCTCTCATCTCTAAGCTACATTTCACGTTTTTTTGCAAATACTCAAATGCTGTGATTTAAGAAGCATCCCGGACGATTGTTGTTTAGAGTAAACCAAGTCTTAACATTTGAGTACAGCTTGTTTACAAGATTTTCTTCAGTCTGAGCTGTAGCTTAAATTTAAAATCTTAATATTAGGAATGTTTTGAAGTCACTATGCCGTGCAGGCTTGGTCACTGTAAATGACTGTCGTGTAGTTAGCTGATCCCGGATAAGAGCAGCCGAGGATCAGGTGACTGAGGTGTATACAACCTCTGTGGGAGGCCAGTCAGCCAGACTATGCTACACTTTGCTGGGGGTATACACGCTGCAATGCTAAGCCTTTGTTAATGAGTATGTATCTGTGTGTGTGTGTGTGTGTGTGTGTGTGTGTGTGTGTGTGTGTGTGTGTGTGTGTGTGTCTTTGTCTCTGGTACTGGATGCAGATACTTTTGCATCTGCGTGTCGGTTAATTTGCTTCTGTGCACCTATGCGTCTTTTTCTCTGCATCTGCATTTCTGATGCTGCCCATATGTTCATGCATGCATGCGTGTGTGTGTGTGTGTGTGTGTGTGTGTGTGTGTGTGTGTGTGTGAGTCAGAGAGAGAGAGAGATAGATGTTTGGGCTCAGGAGTTAAGCTGCTGTTAATTGGTCAGCCATTCGGACCACATGGGAGAGCCAAGTCAGGCAGTAGCTGAAATGATTGGCATGTTTGACTTCTATGGGACATAACACTCATTCTGTGCTTTTAATGGATGCTGGACAGCGTCTTTTGAATCTGTGTAGTTTATATAATCAATGCTATCAACCAAAGTAACTTGTGTGCAACAGACTCTTGTGTCTCTACGTTAAAAGTGAAGCTAGAGTTAACAGCCGCTTAGCTTATCTTAGCTTAAATACTTGAATCAGGGGGGAAAAAACAATTAGAAGCGTTTGTGTCTTTTGCGGTGAAGCTTGATAGAGGGTTTTTGCAAGCTTAACAAAGGCGAGCTGGGGTGAAAAGGTTGATTTTTGTTTAAACATGCCAAAGCGAGGCGGAGAAAAATGTTTTCGCTGAGGAGGATGTGAATCAGAGGGGAGGATGTGAAGCAGATCTTGAAGAGATGACCTTTCAGGTTTCAATGAAACACAGACTGGACATGTAATGTCATACAATTATTTAGCTTCGGCAGGAGAAGTGGATGGATTATGAATGCCTCCTTAACTTTTTGTTTGATTGCTTTATCTAAGGCTTCGTTTGGTTTTTGTTTATGGAGATATTATAAACTGACAGACTCATTTTTCAGTATCTTTAGATGAGAAGCATCCTTCAACCTACAGTTCTTCGTTTTCTCATATGCAACCCTGATTCTCATTCTCCAGTGGGGTTTGAGTTCCAGAGAGGAAATCCAGCCTGGAGATTGTTTTGATATTGTTGGACACTCTCCTGGAAAAGCTTTTTGGTCAGTGACCAAGGGTGTTCTGGATTTAGAGCCACTGGCTCCTTAGCCTAAACACCTCATCTGATCACAGCAGTAAAACCATTTGAAGACCTTGAAAATGTGCTGTGTTCCACCCTTTTTGTTTGAAAATTCAATCCCAAAGGGAGATTAGCAGTATTTAAAATAACATGAAGACAAATTCTGCAACTTTTTAATAGAGAGCTTAAATCCTTGGTTAGTTTATTTGACGGCTTTTGATCCCCCTGAATAACGAATATATGGTGTTTTAGAGCAGTAGCTCAAATTAACAGTACATAATATTAAAAGCACTCCCTCTGGTTCAGGGAGGTCGTGCAGTATTTGAGTATTTGAGCGCAGTGTTTGAGTTGGAGCACAGATTGGCATTAGAGTATGTATATGGAACCAATAAGAAACATAAACATGAATGTCAAGTTTGTGTGTGTGTGTTTGTGTGTGTGTGTGTGTGTGTGTGTGTGTGTGTGTGTGTGTGTGTGTGTGTGTGTGTGTGTGTGTGTGTGTGTGTGTGTTTGTGTGTGTGTGTGTGTGTCTGCAAAAAAAAAAAAAACAGAGAGAGAGAGAGACTTCCATCTAATAGCAACACTGCTCTGTCTGTGCGCTTCTGTCAGCCTAATGCCTCAGTCCAACATGTGTACACACAGGCAAGTTTGTGCTGTCATACTGGAATTAATCGAGTGTGGGGCTGTGCAAGTTATTCCAAACCTCAGAAAACACACCCTCTCACACACACACACACACACACACACACACACACACACACACACACACACACACACACACACACACACACACACACACACACACACATATATGCACACACACACATATATGCACACACATATTTGCTTGCCAAGCAGCTATCCCCTGTAACAGTGAAGGGCCAATCACTGAACAGGAGAAACAGAACAGTGGACAATGAAAAACAGACATTTCTTGGAAGAACAAATTTAAGAAGTCTCAAGGTAGTACTCTGATTTTTACTGGGGAACCACCCAGGTATACCAACTATCAGCTGCATTATCACTTCTGCAGCAGGAGATTACATGCTGGAACTAACCTTTTTTATAATCTTATAGGTAATTTACTTAGAAATAAAATGCTTAACATTCCCTGATTACAGCTTCTCAAATGTGAGGAATTGCTGCTTTTCTCTATTCCATGTAATTGTATACTGACTTTTTGGGGGTTTTGGACAAGACATCTAAACTAAACTAAAGATGACAGTGATGGGTGTTTTTTTTTCACACTTTAAAGATCAAACAAATAATCAAGAGATTCATTCATTATGAAAATAATCATTAATTGCTGCCCTACATGCAAACAGTTGTTTCTTTTTCACTACATGTCATGGAAAAGGGAGTTCTTTGTCATGTCGTTGCATTGCACTATAAATGGTGAAAGAGAAGGTAATATTGTGTGTGTGTGTTGGCTTCCACTAGCCACAAGCCATTGCAATGCCAAAGAGGTGAAGGGTGTGATGTGTAAAAGTGTGTGTGGGGGTTGGGATGGCAGTCCTTGATCTACAAACACTAATCGTGATCCTTGAGCTCATCGAGTGGTTTCAGACCAAACCCTGCAGGCCGCATTGGCTCCACAAGCCTGGTATTATGGTCAGCTTGTGGGGAGGAAAAGTAATCCGGGGCTTAGAAGAATATCAGACACTGAGTAATGGACTCTGGGAGGGAGTTGCACTCCTTTCTGTGTTAAAACTTGCAGCTGAAGTAAAGTTGCCCGCAGCACTTGCTAAGCGATGCAAAACTGAGGTGTTGTTGAGAGTTCCTGACTCGTGCCTTCGAGTGAGAGTCGATTTGGCACCAACTTAATTACCTATACACACAGCTCTATTTGATGATGATTAAAGCCACACACACACACACACACATACACACTTGCCCAGACACTGCCAGTCGCCAGCCACGGTAGTTATGGAGACATTAAAGGTGATGATTATTAGATAATAATAATTAAAAGGCTTTAAAGCTCAAGTCAAGGTAAACAGTATAAATAGAAACACAGCTTCATATAGGAAGACAAGATCGCTGCGCAAACAACCACGTAATTATTGCCAGTCAAATGACCACCCTGAGGCAGAACACAAATGATAGCTTTCAGTCTTGTTTCTGATTGGGAAAAACATAAAAGGTCTCCATAACAGATTCTGGTTTGTTGGGTGCGACATCACTCATACAGTATTGCTGTTGCCATGTCATAACCTCCTGATTCCAGTTCTGGTGATCGTGTTTCACAGTTTGGTGTTTGGTGGTTTCGTGTCCTCATCTCAGTTTAAGCAACAGCCTTTCTAAATTGATCATTTAAATGTCAAAAATGCATCTCTACAGTATCAAAAGTAGTACAGTACCAATCTCTCTTGTTGTGAGTGAAAAAGCTGACATTTTTGGAGGTAGAGTTTACATGCAATGATGAAATTGTGAACCTAGTGAGTATGATCAAAACATAGTCTTGTTCCATCAAAACAGTTAAACTTGCAGCTGTTTGCATCATATGAAGAATATTTTGGAAAATGCCCCTTTAAAATGTAAGCAACATCTACTCTTATTGGTACATTATTATTATAATAATTGCAGAAAAATAGCTATGTTTAAAGGACAGAACCATGTCAAAGACAGCATAATTATAATTGTTAATAAATATTCCAAAGTGAATATATAGGGAAACTTTTTATTTGTGATTCTGGGATCAGAGTTTGAGTGCATGCAGCACGAAAGCATGACTTCCCCCTCTTAAATTGGTCTCATGTGGTCTCATGTGTTGGACATTGTGTTCCTGAGGCTAAGACGAGCTCCTGAGCTGAATGTCTCAACTCAGGCCTAATCAGGGACAGTCTTTTTCTTTCTTTCCTTTGCTAACTTCCCCTGTCTTTTACCATTTCACCCCTCTTCCAGTATGCATGAAGTCTCTGATGGCACAGGATGTTCTCATGAATCTTTGAAGCAGATGAGGTAGAGGTGAATTTTAAAGCTTTGTATCAAACGTAGGTTGCACAATTTTAGGAGGAAATCGCTGTGATGAAATATATATTTAAAGTTTCCATAAACCTTTGGCTGTTAGGTGGTCGCCTGTCTCTGCAGGCATCCCTTGGGACATTCCCTATCTGTCACTGTATCTCTGTGTAGCCTCACACCATCCCAGAGGAATACCAGCCTCTTTATTCATCCAGAGGGGAAATAGCTCCATCCCATCTGATGCCACCCGGAGTCAGGAAATGGCCTGTTGTGATAAATACTGTGTAAGTGAGGGTGGGGGAAGATTACACAATTTTCACCAAATTCGCCAAAAGCTGCAAATTTTTGCTTTTGCTGGAGCACTTACAGGAGTCCTGCTCTCAGTACAAAATAATGACTAAAGCTGTGATAACCAAAAACCAAAGTGAGACCAAAAACAGAGCTTAAAGAAGAATTAATGTTCAACTTATATTTGTCAGGTGGCCAAAATACAACTCCAAATGAATGCTAATGTTGCTCTGTATCTACTGTCCGTGTAAATATGCAACTGTATGCTAACGTATTTGACATATCAGCTTAAAAGGTGATAATATGTCAGTGTTTTGTTCTAAGCTACTTTTTGCTGCCCCCAAGGGGTAAATAAATTATTGTTTTTATTTAGTTATCGTAGGTATAAAAATGTGCTCATGCACAAAGCATACCAGACATTTCAGATTTGTCAAATCATCATCAGAAGTATATCATCTTCTTATATAACCTCGCCCTCCTTAAACAAGCCCCCGACCGCCTTTTTACTCTGCGGCAAGTAATCAAGCATCGGCATATCCTTCAGTTAGGACAATTTCACCTCCAAGAGAGGGTGAAGTAATAGATATGCACCCGGAGTCGTTAGCTGATGAAAGGTCGGGGCTTCCCAAGTGCACTTTGCAAAACCAATACAAACAGTGATTTCACTGTTGTCTGTTTCAGCGCTTTGAGATCCATCCGTTCCGTGGGGTTTTTTTTGTTGGTTTTTTTGCCTGTGAAAGGGAGCTTAAATTGCCACTTGCATTAATGAGGTAATAAATAAATGTCTTTTGTGTTTATACTAATGACCTCAAAAACCAGACAGTAAACTGGGGGCTAAGGCATTCATTATCTCCAACCAGCCACCCATGAAATCTAACATGTGCGGGCTTGTTTATGTGTGCGCACATGTATGTATCCGTGCACATTTGCACGTTTTCATTTATTCAATACTTCACATATGTGTTATAGTTTGTGAATTAGTGTGTGTTCCCTTCAGAGAAGACTCTTAGGAATACCCCCTCGGGGACTTTCAGACATCTGGTTGCGGATGGACAGCTTATATCTCCAAGTAATATGTCGAGTTAAGTGCCTGAGAGCTGCCGCTGTGCACATCATTACAACCCTTCTCTGGCTTTGCTTGGAACTTCACTGAAACCCTATCGTTTGGTTCAGAGGAGTACAAATATGCTGTATATGCCTTTATATTACTTCCTCCCGAATCCGTCTCCCATCTGTTGCAGATTAGTCTTGAGTGTATGTTTAGAGAGCTGAGCCTGTCGCCGAGCAGGACTGATAGTAAACCCAGAAGGTTTTAGTCAGAACTGTCAGGTAGGTCTGTATTAACAGAGAGGCCAACTGAGGATATGGCTGGCTGAGAAGAAAGACAAGGAGGGAGACGGACAGCGAGGGGGTAAGACAGGCTTCAAAATTACATAGCCAGCCCACCAAACGGTTTGTCTGTTTACCCATGAACCTCAGGCCCGCTACTCGAGGGTCAGTGTGGAATGCCAATAACGGCTGCCTGGCCAATTTCAACCACAGTCCCTGGGAGAGGAGGAGGACAAACACCCCACAAAATGCCCAGTCATGCCACTTTCCCTGTGATAGTGAGTTTATTTAAGCACGGAGCTCAAAGCGATTTTCAAATAACACATAGCCTCGATTTCTGTCGCCCTCGTGGCATCCAAACCCACCACCAAAATGTTACCATTGCCGTGCTGAGCTAAGCTGATATCACTCAGCTGTTCTGTTATCTGTCTGTTTTCGAAATCTCCCTCTCAATCACTAGTTCAGTAACCCATATGAAGCTAAACAAAAAAGCGCCTAGCGAATGTGTCGTGGAACTAAAGGCTATATGGTTTCACACACGCCCCTCTACAACACTATGCTGCCTTGACAACCGTGCCAGCCCATGTAGGCCGAACTGCAGCCTGAGTGTGACAATGTGCCTGAAGCTTTGAACTTGGTCAGGCCCGCCGTTCCCAGCTCTTGTTGTGTTTCCAGTGCTAAATTAGGGGAAAGTGAGAGTGCTGGTTGTGTACTACACAGTTGGTTTATTTGTGAGTTTGTGTGTCTGTGTGTTTGTGTTTGTCTGTTCCGCTTGACTGATGTGCCATCCCTCCAGGGTCCTGTCATTAAGCTCCTGTGTACACAATGCCAATCCCTGGCCTACATCTATCTCTTATACAAAATTCATGGGGGCGTTCAAACACACACACACACACACACACACACACACACACACACACACACACACACACACACACACACACACACACACACACACACACACACACACACAGACAAATAACCACAGACAGCTTTCCCATATCAAATGTGATGCAACGCTCCTGCTTGGCTTGCAGGATATGTCGTCATATTTAGCTGCTTTTATATTTGACTGTCTTTTTTGTTTTTATGAATGTTTTTCATAGGCAACGCTTACGTCTAGTTTGAGTGGCACAGCTCCCTAAAAGTCTTAATTTATGTTTTTCTTTTGGCCAAAACATGTGACACACTGTAAATCAGTCACATGAATAGCTGGATTGATAGAGGGACTAAAAATAATGGCAGTGACAATGCTGCATCAATCTTAGTTTAGTCAAAGTATCACGAGGGCAGTAAAAATGAAAAACAAGTTTATTTCAAACAGAAGCAGCTGGAGTGTGTCACTTTTATTTTCTTGTTAACAAGAAGAGAAGAGAAGAGAACCTGGTTTCTTATCTTTTATTGTAGTCTTTTGGAATTACATATGTGGCCTAATAATGGTTTATTTGTGACTTTTTGTTAAAAGAGCAGCTGGAATATTTCACTATTTGTCTTTTTTTTCAGTTAGTATGGTTTGTAGGCCTTACCGCAGTGGCCCAATCATGACCCCTGTGGTTATATTACCATTCAAGCGAAGCAAAACTGCAGTGGTACGTCAATTTCTCTGTCAACAAGAACAAGACAACCTGGTTCTTGACATTTTTCATTTTTCCCTCAGTCGTTCACTCACCTGTATTCCGGTGTTCTATTTAAAAATCTCTGCCTGATCTTTCTCTTCTGTTTCATTTTTCATTTTTAACTACACTTTGTATGTGAGGCAATGTGAATGCATGGGTTTTTATTAAGCCTGGGTTTTTATTAAGATGCTTCAAACACACACACTCCTTTCACAGTGGTGGTTACAGTGACCTCTGGTTTTTATTAAAGAAGGAATGCATCACTTAACAATATTAAATTAGTGTTGGATGGAATGCACAAGACTCTCTTTTCTCTCCCTTCTCTCTCCCACACACACGCAGTCCTATAAAGACAATAGGATTCTGTTGTTTCCTAATAAGTATTACAGGTTTGTTGTGGTGTTTCTCACTTATATTCCAGTTCCTCATTGAAGTGGTAACAGTATGTGAAAATACAGTCTTCTCTCATGCAAATTCTTGATAAAGCACTGTCACACTGTGCTGGGTTGAAAGTGAGTCGGTTTATTGTAGCTGCTTATTTTAGCTCCATTCATCATTGAGAGCAAGATTGTGGAGGCTCACCAACGTTCCTTGGCAAAATATAACTTACAAAGAAATTTAAAAAAATATCAAGAATTAATTTGCAGATCCCCAATCCTCGAATTTTGCTCGGCAAAAATACAGTAGGAAAAACACTGCACACTGGATGCTGCTGACAAGATGTGTTGTTTATTATTAACACCACATTCCTGAGGAATTCTGGTCTGTGTGTGGCTTGAAATGTCACCTGTTGCAGTATTAATAATAAAGAAATACCACCCTAGGAGCAGTGCAGGCTCCAATCCCACCAAAATAATTTGTTTTGGTGAATTAAAAGGAGTTTGTCTTTTTGTTGTACCAACAAATATTGTAGTTACTCCTGCAGAGTAATATATTTTATCATTTCATCTACTATCAGTTGTTTTTCCACAGAGGCTATATAACCCCTTAATAGTCTGATGAAACAGTCTGTATCCCAGAGTAAACTTTGGTTTGTCAAGGAATTTTAGCCTACAGGGACATCTAGGACTTGTACGCAGTCAGATTCAGGTTATGACACGTATTAAGCAGTTTAAATGAAGCTGACGCCACAAAATCGTAAAAAATAATGATAGAAATGTAAGAGAGAAAGCAATTTTCTTTTTTGACAACCCTATTTGGCCTTGAAACAGCATAATTCCTGAACAGACTCCAATCAGCCTGTGAGTACTGAAGGGAATTACAGAAAATCCACTTGGACGTCAGAAAAATTGTCTACATATGCAGGGATATAGGCAGGACAAAAAGCATAATAAAGATTGATTGAATCACATGTAAGGCTGAACATCTAAAATGAAATACCTAGTGTTTTGTAAGAGAATCAATAGAACATTTAATACTAACTGTTGGATTTATTCTGGTGACTGGAGTATTCTTGTGAAAAAGCACAAACACTAACTGCGGATACAATCTCCACGTGAAAAGGTTTCCCATCCTCTCAAGGAGTACACTTGCAAAAAAACAAAAAAGGGTATCCACAGCTAAATCCAACTGAGCTGAGTAGAGTGGAGATTGTGTTTTGGTGAACTTCAGCAAATTTACGGTGACATTTTATCTCCTGTCTCCTGAAATAAATTTCATCATCAGAGGGTGTACGTGCAGCTCTGTGCAGACATCCATGTACCCACCAATTTGTTGTGTCTGCACGGCCACTACGCTACAAGGGCACCAACTGTGCATGGTCCACACCAAGCGGACTCCAAGTGGACTAGAAAATAGCATAATAAGAACAACTACGCATCTGTAATTTTCACAGCTCTCCGTGTGCACGTCCGCAAGCGAGTATAATTTTGGCTTAAGAGTCTACAGCCATGCTAGCAGCTCTGTTAGCCTTTATTTTGGCACAGCCATGCTTTGAGGTAAAAGCTAACATCAGCATTCTAAAATACTTACAATAAAAATGTTAACATGCTAATATTTAGCAGGTATATCTATGTTCACCGCCTTACCTTAGTATGTTAGCATGCTAACATTTGCTAATTAGCACTAAATGTACAGATGAAACGAATGTACTAGATGAAAAGTCAGGATGCATTGTCTGAGATTGGTACAAAATATTACTCCAATCCATCCAGTAGATGTTGAGATATTTCACAAGAAAAGTGAAAATTTTGTCCTGCTGTTGGCACCAGGTGAAAAGGCAGAAGATCACCTAAGTCGGTAGGATTCATCCTCTGGGGACTATGGACGTCTGCACCAAATGTCATGGCAATCCATCCAATAGTTGTTAAAATATTTTAATCTGGACCAAAGTGGTGGACCAACCGACCAACATTGCCATCCCCAAGAATGAGCATCAAAATGGACTACCTACTTGAAAATGGCATAAGAAGACTTCCGAACAAGAAGAATCTAAAGTGAAATTTCTCAACCCAATCCCTAACAAAGCTCACATCCCAGTTACTTGACAATTTCCTGCATTTTATAGCACTTTTATTGCTGCTCCTATTGTTCCAGAGGTGTGTAGGTAACACCCTGTGGTGGTTAACAAATCTCAGCAGAGGGTTTTATGACCACAAACTTAAATCACACTCAGTCTGGGAGTGTCAGGGGATATTAACACTGAACTGGCGAGACCACAGAGCATGACTTCCATGGAGCTGATGCGCAGCAGCAAGTCAAGCTGGTGGGCCTTGTTGGCAATGGCTAACTCAATTTCCTGGTGTGAAAGACTGCTGAGAGGCGTCTGTCAGTGTGAATGGGGCTGAATGGGGCTGAATGGTGGAATCATAATAGATGTGAATTGAGACGTGGATCCGAGGGCTTTTTGTGAACCAGATATGTGTGTAAGCTGGTTTGTCAACTTTTGTGCATATGGCCTATGTAAGTGGGACGTTACTGATTAAAATCAGAAATTGATACAGTCAGGGATAAAGGTATGTCTTTATTTGTCAAGGCTACTTAATGCAGAGGGATTTGTCTTGTGGGTGTTGCTTTAGCTATCAATCTTTTCAATCACTGAGTAGAATGTAGTTGAATTTCTTGCTTAAGGCACCAGTATACTTCAAAAAAAAGTGCTTGGTAGATCGTCAAACAGTGTCGGACCCCCTCCCCTCACACCATTTTGGTGTCGCAATTGGGTGGGTCTGCATCCGACAATTTTTGTGACTTTGAGAAAGCGACAACCTACAAGTGCAGTCGCTTCATGCAGCAATTGGCCAGGTGTTTGTATTCTTCATACAACTTCCTCCATTACATTTCTTGTTTACAACCAAGTGCAACACCATAAATGCCCTTGAGGAAAGGCTGTCCGAAAGTGTGCACTGTTACCTCCATTTGTACAATTCATTGTGTCTCTTCCTTTTCTACAATTGCAGACGTTTTGCCCTTCCTTCGAGCGTGGCCTTTTAGAACAGCTACACATTGTCATTAGACGTGGTCGGATGATTCTTCGTACAAACTTATTTGTTTCAAGCATATGGTGAGACAGGGAACATGGCTGTTGATGGTCACATTACAATCTGACATCTTCAAAGTTTACAACCATGTTTCATACAAATTATGTTTGATTGATGATAATTTGTATAACAGTAAACTCCACACCCTTACTTTTCAGAGAATTATACAAACATGGATCAGCACTGAAAGTTGCCATTGAACATAATAACTGTGATGAAAATATAGGAACTTTTTGAGACCTATTTCCTGCCTACAAAGACTATGTTGGTTTTAATCCTGTGAGAGTTCTTTCCACAATCTTGTATAATTCATCATGAATTTGCACTTTACGCTACTTTAACATCAGGAATGGTCTCCATGCTTTATGTGAGTTTGGTTTTTTTTATGACAAACTGTTCTGCAACAAGTTGAGACATGTCAATGTCCTTGTTGATTTCTGTTTTGAACAACCAGAGGGACGTCTCCCCTGATATTTGCATTCTATAGGATCAGTTAAACCCCTTCTTGCCTCCTGGGGATGAAACACAGTGCTGGTAGTTGAGTCCAGGTGTGAATGACTGAATGAAAATGAAGCACAACCCTGCTGGAAAAGAGCACATCTGCTCAGCACAATAAAGGTTACGAAAAGGCCAAATTACCAGTTGAGTTCTGTTCCAAAAGATAGATGAATTGTGCAGCCAGAAGAAGTGAATAAATGAGCCAGGTGTGTGTGTGTGTGTGTGTGTGTGTGTGTGTGTGTGTGTGTGTGTGTGTGTGTGTGTGTGTGTGTGTGTGCGTGTGTGTGTGTGTGTGTGCAGACAGCGTGTAGTCTAGACTTGGTCTTGGATTTCAAGTACAGAAAAGGCCACTAGATCTTGTCTGAACCCCGGTCCAAAGCTTTTGCCATGGAAAGAAAACATAGAAAGTCCTTTAAGACACTTGATCAAAAGATTTAGTCCAAATGACTGCTTACTTTAGAGAGTTTAGGGATAAACCGATATTTTATGCTGTTATTGTCCTTTTATTCAAAACTTGATCCATGAAATCAGATGCATTTTTCACTTAAAGTCAGTATGTTTCCCTGTCCTAGAGCAGTAGTGGATGGATCAATGAGTCTCATACAGCTGCTGCGAAATGTGAAGCAGCCAGTGAAGTGACAGAATTTGAATATCAGAGAGTACTTGCCTTTTTCCAACATTAAAAATGTAAAATTTGAAGAAGTTCTAACTGTGCATTTGTTCACATCTGCTATATGTGCATCGTGTTTTTGTATTTGTAAGGACTGCGGTTAACGGTCACTGCATAAACCCTCCATTAGTTAGTCCCTGCTCATCAGCCTCGGACATGTAAATGAGACCAGAGCATCATCCATTCAGCACAGGTCCACTGGCTTGGCAGAGTGCTGATACATCACGTCTTTGCCTGATAATGGCTAACATCCGTTAAAACCCTTGCTTATATTGTGAAAGGAGGAAGCTGCAGCGTAATCACATCACATCCTGATGTTATGTAGAAGGCAATATGGTGGTTCTTTCTCATTTTGTGACAGAAAGTTCTGGTCTCCTTAGAAGTCGAACCCACCCCCCTTCTATTATGTTGTTTTGCTTTAAAGGATAAACAAACTGACATCTAAAAAACTAATAATAAGACTGATAAAGAATTTCAGAAATGTTTTACTCCGTCGCACCCTCTCCTTTTTTCTGAGAGGGAGCAGAGGAGACAGCAAGGTCAACTGTCCTCTTGTGTTTTCTAAAGAACCATGGGTCTTTGGCCACAAGCCCATGCCCAGTCTGAAGGGCCAATATCTGCCTATTGTCTGGGCTAAAGCCACTCATCCTTGGACCTGTCAGCTATTCACACGAGAGCATTCCTCACCCACTCAGTGTCTGTTTTTTGCTATCTGAATTAAGTACTTGTCTGTCACAAAAATCTGTCTACCTAGAATAAGATTTCCAGAGCTTTCGAAATGTATATCTAGATTAATGTCTCAAGAAAAACGATGCACATCTTTTGGAGGGTTAAATACTTTTCAGAGCGGTGCCAAGGCCCCTGGAAAACTTTTCTGAAAGGTTTACCCTCCAACTGAACTGCCAAACTCCTCTCTCTCCTCTCTCTCAATTTCAAATATGCGTTGGCATGCCAGGAAAGAAGGCCCTGTTGGCAAAGCACATCTCATCTCTATGCACAAAGAGAATCTCTTGCTCTGTCTCACTCGTCTGCGCAAGTTAGCTAACAGAGTCATTCCTCATTTTTAGCCGGTAATTTGGCATGTGACAAACAACTCTGTTGGCCTCTCTGCAAGTCACTTGTGGGGTTGTCAGGGGCGAGGGCGTCTTTGTCTGCTGGACAATTGAGCAAAGTCATTTGTCATTTTAGACTCTTTAAATTAAGCCAGTGCTGCTTTCCAGCCTTTCACAATGATGGATGATGCACAACTTGTCCAAATAAATCACATCAGTCTTCCCCTGAAATATCAAGTGAATTTTTAGTATTTCATCCATTGTTTTGTACAACTTTTCACATTTTATAATTGATAATGCAGGTGTCAGTTTTTTTCACATGGTGAATGTCTCATTTTGGAACAAAACTTTTCATTTTTAGTTCTGCTGGATTGTCAGGAGTTTCCGGAGGTAAAGTGCTCACAATGCCTGCATGACCGTAACATCACTGTCATTGGCTGAAGTAAGAGATGAGGGCAGGGGACCCCCTCTCCTCTCACTCATTCAGATCTCCAAAATAGGAAGGGGGTGGCGGCATCATTGACGGAGTGAGCAAACAGGTCCCCTGCATGAGAATTTCCTGAGATGGATGAGGTTGACTCAGGAGGAAGCACAGTCAATATTTAACTAGAAAAACACCAAGAAGACATGAGGAGTTTAATTTTGTAAAGACAAACCATGAGCTGCTTTTAAATGAGTCATTGCTTCCAACACAGAGAATCTAGTTTGTTAAAGTTCTAATATTTTGGCAAACAAAGACTTAAAGCTGCACTAATCAGTATTTTTATATAAACAATAGATCACGTGACTACTTGTATATGAAAAAGGTCACTCACAGTGATGAAGCCACAGAGAATTATCAACCAGCTCTACAGAGCTTTGTGGCGTCTTTCAGGTTGTTTGGTTGTCTGGCCTGCAACTATTGTTGTGGTTCACTCCTGCTACTCTCATTAGGGTAATTTTCAGCTGTAGCTCAGAGCTGTTTACAGAGAAAAAGCTCGAAAAAAACCCACAGTACGTGACCTGACCATCAGCAAACAGCAGACAGACAAAGCTAGTAACAAGCTTGTGAACATAGTGGAGCATGTAGCAGCTAAATAACCAGATATTTTTTCTCAGGAGTTGCTGGAAAACAGAGCTAAATGGAGAGTAAAAATTGGATTCACATTCATCAGGTGAACACAAACATGACTCCAGATGAATGTTAATGTTGCTCTTTATCTACTAGATGGACAAATAGTTCACAATATAGACTTAAAAGGCGGCAATAAGTCAGCTTTTGTTTTGTTTTTTTACAGCTTCTTTCTGCTGCCCCCATGTGGCCCAAAAAAATCTGTTATTACAGGTTTAAGTGAACTAATGTTCTTTTAAAAGTATCATATCAGGGGAGGCGTCACTCTAGATGTTCAGTAATGACTATCAGTCATTTTGTAAAATGAGGTTTCCTTTTCATCAAAAAGCATTTATGATCAAACCCTTAACTACTCTGAATTTTTCTCAAATTTGTGCACAAATGTGCACAAATCTGTTCTGAAGCAGCTGGGTGCAGCAAGTACAAATTAATGTGACATAAGAAGAGCACATAACGAAATTTATCAGAATGGATGAGCCCCGGAACCATTTAATGACAGCAAGAGTGGGAATGTGCAGTCACTTGTATTATAAGTAGAATTTTTTGTCTTGGTGAGAGATAAAGAGGAGGGGAATTGAACTGCAAAAACTGTAAATAACTACCAATATTTGAAACTGCCATAAAAAGGAATGCCAACTCTTTTTCAGCAAGTAAAAAGCTCCATAAATTTAATCTGGCATGATAAAAGACAGTCAACAGCTGTCTGGCGTGTAGAGGAAAAAACTTGAGGGAGGAAGAGTAAGACATAAATGAAGGAAAGACAAAGAGAAAGAATGTGAGAGTAGAGTCGACATGTCATCTGGCTCTCAGGAATCCTGCAGCCAAGTTGGGGGGCAGAGTGGAGGGCTTGGTGTCACTCTGGTGGAGGAAGGGTAAGATAGAGATAGAGATGGGGTTGGGAGGAGGTGGGTGGTGGGGGATGTTGACTCTGAAGTGTGTGTGTGTGTGTGTGTGTGTGTGTGTGTGTATGAGTGTGAGACTGAAGTGCAGGGCGATTTGCTCTGGAGGGGAGGAATGAGGGAGGGGCCGACAAGGTTTGGCTGCCCCAAGAGCATACACACACACACACACACACACACACACACACATCTACTCACTCCCACACACTCACAGGGATCAGAGACACTCCAGATAGAGACGTCACCTCTCTGCCCTCACTCCTTGCTCTTTGGACCTTGGAAATTTTGGATTGCTAAATGAGTTGCTCCCCAGCTGCGGAGTGAGTAAGTCACGTCTTTTAGACCCCCCCTCACCACAGCTGACTTTCAAAAGGCTGAGACGCTGGGGGAATACTTCCTAACTTAGTGGGATCTGGATGTGATTAGAGTGTGCATCCACTGAGCTTGATACTGCAGACATGTAGCTGGAGCACTGCATGAGCAGGGGATTGTGGAAGTGAATGAAAGCTTTATGTGGAGGTGGAAAGAGAGATGCTTTTCCTGGAGGTAAGAGGAACATAGATGAGTATGTTTCCTGAAACTTAGAAATGCAGAATGAATATGTTGAATGAAGACCACTTTGGAAAATGCTTGCACCTAAGTTCCACTGTTACACAGATCTGTTGATGATTTTCTTGGTTGAAAGTGTTTAAACAGAACTGAAGAGAATGAATGTCTGAGCTTAGCTCAAGAATAAAGTGCAGTGTGTCTGAGAGGTGATCCTAAATGTGTGTATTGCTCAATTCGAGATATGTGTATGGATGTACATCTAGGTCTTGCATCTTGTGTTTGTGTGCATAGACGGCAGTGAAGTGATTGTGTGTGTGTGTGTGTGTGTGTGTGTGTGTGTGTGTGTGTGTGTGTGTGTGTGTGTGTGTGTGTGTTTGTCTCAGGCCAGCTGTGTTAAGTCTCCTGTGCACCCCCTGACACCCATTTGGCCTTAAAATAACACTCTTTAGCAGTCAAAGAGCAATGACCTCAGCCTTTGAACTCCACAATTTAATGGTTTTTCTAAAGTAAATCCCATGATGTTTTGGAAAAATAGACCTTTTTCTTTTCTTTTCTTTTTGCAGTGGTTGGTTCCAAAAAGTACTCAATATCTCCTGATCTGTCCTTTAAATTATTAGCATGTAACTAAAGTAGTAACTAATTTATCAATTTCAAATAAATGTCTGCTCACTGAGAGATTTTGATATACTTTGGGGCAATCTGTAAAAGTCATACTTCCGTAAATTAGGAAGCATTCCTTTAGCTTGCCAGGGGTTGTATTCATTTGAAAATAACACGTGTTTGACTAACAAATTCCTCCCCCTTTAAAAGTGTCAGTTGAGCGAGGAGGGCGCACACAGTTAACTGTTACCTGGCTACATCTGGCCTGCCTTTACACAGAACCAATGCTGTGACTCTTTAAATGTTTTTTTTTTCAAAAAAAAAAACCCGCCTCAGCCCTAACCTGTCACATCTCCACTGGGGCCGAAGTTTAGAGGAGTAATAGCTGGACATTTTGTTTTTGACAAAGAAAGCCTTTGTGTTATTGCCAAGAGGTGACATGGTGAAATGTGAGTTGCTGCGTATGTTGGCTCAGGAATCTGGAGTCACATTTTCCCCATAACTTGTGGGATGAGAGGCAGGAGAGCTCATGGCCAGTGGAAGATGAGACAGAAATGCTTTGCATGGTGAATTAATGGATACTAATCTAGAGCTGAATCGATTAATAAATTAGCTGACTTAGTATTATGACAATTCATTTATCATTTTAGTCATTTTTCAAGCAAATATGCCAAATATTTTAGTTTCTCTAAAAAGAGGATTTGCTGTTTTATTTCGTCATACAGGAAGCTGAATACTTTTGTGGTTTTGGGCCTTTGCTTGGACAAAATGAGTCATTACACCATGTCATCATGTACTCTTAGAGAACTTAATGGGCATTTGTGGACGAATTGATTAATTGAGAAAATAATTGCCAAATTAATTGATAATGAAAAGTAATCACTAGTTGCCGCCCTATACCAAACATTTCAACAACTTGGCCAGATTTGATGTTTTAGGCAGATTCCTTTTCAAACATGTTAAATGGGACAAAGAGTTGTCACTATGCTAATACAATCACTCTGGTCATGGCCATTTTGTTAAATGTGATGTCAGCAATGATGTTTATGTTTTTGAGGAGGCCGTGTGGCCCGACGCTTTGGACGTCACATGTCGGAACCCTTGCAACAGCCCACGTGTCCATTAACAGATGTTGTGTGTAAATTTAGCTGTAAACTCCAAGCGGCACAAAAATGTCTTATAAACAACCAACCACTTTGATATGAGGGTCCAAATAATCTCGGAGGAAAAAAAAGGACTTCGTCTAATTGCACCACTTACTGGGCTTAGCTAGGTTAGGTGAGATAAAGCAGAGCAGGTAAAGAAAAGCTTCTGAGTGATAACATTATCTATCCTACCATAAAACCTGATAGATTAGTCACTGAAGAACAAAGAAACAGTCAAATACCCTTTTGTCCTGTGATAAAAGCTGTGGTTTGACTTTTAACAGCATTTCTAATCTGTAAATTCAGTGTTTTGAAGCCCTCCGGCTTTATTCAACTGTATGCTAATATTTCCCCTTTCTTGTCGCTGGGGTTTGACTACATGGTGAGGTGTGGGAAGCCTGGAGGGTGAGCTGAGCAGGCAAAGTTGACATTTCTATGAGGATGGGGCTGCACTCCTACAGTGTTTGGATTGTGAGTTCAGTTGCAGCTGACCTTAGACCTCTGGGGGGGGGGCACAAGCAAGAAAACCATTACCTTCGGCCATCACAACATTTTCACAAATTTTAAAAAGGAAAAGAAATGAATGATGAGCATAAAGTAAACTATGGTACCTATTTATGACTTAAAAAGGTGTCAAAGTACTACCATAAACTTGAACACAAACATAACAGGGATTTCTGTTTTTCATTTACAGCTTATTTTATCTGATAAGGCACTGTACAAAAAGGATTAGGCGGAAGGTTGGGGTCAGAAAAGGGGAAGGATTGTTTATTTTTTGCCCCGGATTTTTTGCAAGACCCAGATTTATATTTTACTTTACCCTTTTTTTTGCCAGATTTACTGTAAAAAAAAAAAAAAGAAAAAAGATTGAATAGTTACATAAGAATAAGTAAAAATAAAAAACACACCTCATGTGCATCTGTTGCTTATTCACTGATAGTGGAAATAACCATTTATTTAGTAGATCTTGGTTCAAAAGTAGTGTAAACAGGGCACATTATTTGTTATGTTTACCATCATTTTAGAAATTGCTGATTTCAGTTCTAGTGTGTGACTCGGGCAGTGTAAAAACTAGCTTGAAATCAGGATTGAGAAATTTTTTCAAGATGTTGCAAGGGAAGGTCCAAACCAATTATTAATAACCACAGGTAGAGTCTTCACTCGTCACAAACATTATTTGAAATGAATTTAACTGACTGCTCTAGAGTCAGTGGTAACAGGTATAATGATTGGTCAATAGAAGCAATCAAGACCATAATGTCCCTGATAGTGCTGCTTTTCAGAGCTACATACAGTTTGAAAGGGCCTGTGTGAAATTTCTGTCTGTATTCACCCAAACAAGTTCTATTCGGGTCCAAATTTGCATGTCAAAGACGAAGAGCTGAAGGGGTTAAATCACAAGTGAATTTTTCAACACCTTGAGACCAAAGCGCTGTTATCAGACTGAGAAGGCTCTGAGGAACACGGCTGCTGAGATAAGAAGGCTACTGCTGAAGGAGGGAGACACACAACGACGAGACCAATTAATCCCTATTCATGTACCAGTCCAAGTGTTATCAGCTTGTAAAGAGGAAGAAAAAAACAGAGCTTTCTTTTTTTTTTTGACCATTTATGCAATAGTGCCTTCCCACACATAACTGCAGATCACTGTCCCAGCACAGTGCTACATATGTTTCACAACCTTCAATACTTTGTAGCACATTGGATAAGAGCAACAGATGTTTGGTGAGTAACAGCTGGAAAATTTCTGTTGGGTCTTGTTATGTAAAGGCATCACCATCCTAGTTTAAAACAGTTGTCTAAATGTAGTTGATTTGCCTTTCTTCATAGGACACATAACAAGTAAATCAACTAATTTCTACCCTACTGCAAATAATAGGACCTAAATGGAAATAAAGACCTTTCCATCTTCTGTACCTAACACTGTTCTTGTGTTATTCATAAAATGTCAGATAACTAAAATAAATTAGGCAAGAGTCTGGTAGCCTGTTGATTAAGGGACCCTACTGGAAAAAGCCTTTGTATGATTTTCCACTATATATCATCCAAAGTTTGTCTGAAGTCCCCTTTCAAGGTGGACAAACACTATTTTGGGCACTTTATCAAGCATGATTTTGTAATGGATAAACAAAGGAAATGTGACGTGCGCTAATGGGATGGAAAATAACAAATTAGTTATTCTTGAATGAGACTCAAGAGGTTTGAATTGTGAAAGGATGGCAGTGGTATGATGAGGCTGTCTGTCTTTTTCTTCCCCTTTTTCCTGTTTTTAAAGGAACAGTCTATTCTGCTCCTTTATTTTTTTGGAGCTGATATGTTAAACTGCTAAGTCATTGCTGTGATCAAAACAGTTATCTTGTTGAGAAACATAGAGATTAAAACTAAATGCAGAGGAATTTACAATGAGTGCAAAAAAGCCTAGATCAGCCATATCCCAGCCAATCACTGACAAGAAGTGCAACAGGTAAAAGCCAGAGCTTTGGGTATAATTAAGAAACCGTATCAAGCAAACAAAAGGAGGGATAGAAACAGACATTTAAAGAAATGAGAGGTTGGTTCTGGAAATGTGATTCCCAAATCCTCCCTTTTTGTTTATAGCACCCGTGTGTGATGGAGCGCAGTGAGAGAGGGGAGCGTCCTTCTCCTCGAGGCCCAGACATGGAAGCCCGTTCTGGGGGAAAGATGGGGAAGATATCCGTGGGCTTCCAGAGGAGCTCCACCTCAGATGACGACTCTGGATGCGCACTAGAGGAGTATGCGTGGGTGCCACCGGGACTCAGGCCTGAGCAGGTAGGACCTCGGCGTGTTACACTTTTGCTTTTTTGTATGAGTAGGGAAGTAGCATTTAAAATTGCAGGCAGACCAAAAATGTAAAACCTAGCACAACTTAAGTTATAGATAAAGCCGAAAAAACCCCACATTTTTTTCACATTACAGATTGGTGTTACGTAGGGTGTTTCAGTTCAAATAAGGCTATGTTCTGCTGTCTATGCCATACTAGTGGATTAGTAGTGCCACATGTTGAAGCCCAACATCTGGCTATGGATTTTTTTTTTCCACATTCACTGTATTTATGGCAGACATGTTCAGCTCATCTCAGTAAGAAATGGTCTGTTCGAGATCTCAGATATTTTCCCCCATTTTTTCTTGGAAATGCACGTTGACAAACTAAATTTGGTCCATGTTTCTCTTTCCCCTGTTAGAGGGAAATAGCCTAGGCAAACATTAACATTTCCAGTCCCTTACTGCCTCTTGTGTGTGTGGAGAGATTTCACAGTCAGGCACCTGTGACTGGATGGAGAGTGACATGTTTTGCCCCACAGTGTCACAAAATAAGGACAAACACATAGCAGCAGTCCTTCTCTACTGATATCCGTGCTTTCTCTTCTCTCCTCTTTGGACTTTCCCCTTCCTCTCCTCCTCCCTTCCCCTCAAGCATACTGATAACACTGCTGGCCTCTTGGCTGAAACATGTCTCACTCATTTTTGTGGTCTAAAACAAAAACAAAATCACAAAATAGTGTACAGTTAAACTTAGTTGTAAGATGCTACATCATGAGAGTTGGGACGTTTCCCCATCGTGGCCATTGATCAAATATATGTTTCTTCCTCCATCCATGCCTTAAGAAATGTCCTGTTAAGCATGATATTCACATTATGCCTGAAACAAGTGAACAAAACTACTAGTGGGCTGACAAGTTTTCACTACTTAATGTCTGCTGGAGTTCATTCCTGCATCTCCGTCTGCAGGTCCAGATGTATTTCTCCTGTCTACCAGAGGACAGGGTGCCATACGTCAACAGCCCCGGAGAGAAGCACAGGATCCGACAGCTCCTCTACCAGCTGCCGCCGCATGACAACGAGGTAAAGATAATGAGACAGGGACAGTGACAGGGTGTGTGAGAATGGGGAATGAGATGGTCTGCAACAGAGAGTGAAGCAGGAGTTGCTAAATAGATGGTGTCAACACCAAAATATTGGCAACTTACAATATTTACATAACCACAAAAAGAGTATTTAATAGCAAATAGTCTGGAGAAATATAAGGCTTTGAGCTAAGCTGAAAGATAGAAGGGATTTATTCAGCTATTAGACATTCAAAACTTGATGAAACTAACATTTAATCTAAACTGAAAAAGGAAACAGCAGACATGTCATGAATTAACCAAATCCTCTCATGGCCAAAACACCATGTCACCATGTTTTGAGTTCAGTACCAAGTTCAGGTACCAGAGATGTGGGGCATGGAAAATCGAATGAGCAACAGAGCACTGGCCACTGACTGTCGTTCCCAGTAGTTTGAAACCAAATAAGAAGCTGAATCACACTCAAAAATGTTTCAAAAATTTGACGAGTGGTTTCAGAGACACTGGGGCTAAAGAAAACATGAACGAGAGGAAAGAGTGAAAGCCTTTGACTCCGTAACTTTTGCTGAAAAGTGGCCATTTTGGCAACAAGTAGGAATGACAGTGGAATGTTACAACTGGGTAACTATAGCAGATTAAACAGATTAAAGTCATAAAGTCAGTGAACTGACCCCTTAATGTCTGTTGTACAGCCACTGCTACCTAGAGCTAGCTAACATTAGCTAAAGTTAGTAAAAGCAAGTAAGGCTGTAGCAGCAAAACCCCTGAGTGCACTGCATTGAGCAATGATTGAATTCAACTTTTAATTTGTAAGAAGAATGTTTTCTTTCATTTTTCATAAAGGTAGTCCTGCTTAAAACTAAAGTAAACCTGACTGGGTATCAAACTGAAATGTTTCTGTGGCACAAAGGATCAAAAACTATACTTAAATTTCTCATTCCTGTGTCGAATAAAATTTTTGGTAATGGGAAAAGTTCTAGTTGCACTGCTTGCATTTGGAAAACATTTAACATTTAGAAGTTAGACATATTTTTTAATGGAAAACAAGTATTGAAAAAAAAATATAGTTTTGGTATCATTATCGGATTATAATGCCAAGAAAGATTTTTTGAACGATACCCAGCCCGAACTAAACTAAAGCCAGCAGCTGAGTAAAGCCTAGATATTTTTGCAAGCCTTTTGTAGTAAAACTAAAACAATGGCCGCAACCCTTCTGTGGCAATAAAGCACATGCCAGCCTCTTCTGTATAATAGTTTTATGGTGTGTAAACCAGCACTCCTTTCACATCTGTGTTAATAGAGTTTACATTAGGAGATATGGTGGAGGGGTTATCACCAGAGTGGAGGGACAGGGGGGGGCTACTGTCTGACAGAGGTGGTCTCTGTATGTACACATGGAAGATACACCATAGGTACACTCCACACACACGCACACACACTCACACATACAGTGTTTGACTGAGTGGTTTTATGATGTTTGTCAGCAGACCTGGTGGTTGAAGAAGCAAACTGCCGGAGCATTCCTTGCGTAACAGTGGTTAGGAGGGATAAGCAATCTGTGTGTGTGTATGTGTGTGTGAAAAGGAGAGACAGTGATTGTGTGCATGGGCGTGTGTGTGTGTGTGAGAGAGAGAGCTCACACGCCGGCATCGTTTACAGTTGTTTAGAGAACAACTGAGCTGGTTGTTAGGATAGTCTTGGTCTTTTATCTGGGGCCTTCATCACCCTATCTAAACACAGAGGAAAGGTTTGTGTATTGCTCACGCCATCCTTTCAACGCAGCCTACAGTGGAATTAGCTTTAATTAAAACTTTTTCCAGCTATGGACTTTGTGTCATACACTTCCACAACTTTGCATGCAAAAGATGGATGCTGAACCATCACCATTAATGGCTGGATGTTGTTCTTTTCTTTTGTCAATTCATCTCTGTCTTTTTTTTTTTTCCCCAGGTGCGTTACTGCCACACTCTGACTGAGGAGGAAAAGAGGGAGCTCCACATGTTCAGTGCCCAGAGAAAGAGGGAGGCACTGGGGAGAGGATCACCCAAGATCCTGCCCCGAGCTCTGCAACACACCCGCTGTGAAAATGTAGGTGCCACACATGGATACCCAGGAACACACACACATATATAAACACACACTCATGCATTTACACACATGAAGACATCTTGTGTCATTTAGTGCTCATATAGCCATAAGGTAAGCTAGGAAACCAACTGGTGGGTCTGAAGTTATTTATATCACCACAGCTAACACCCACTGTTCCATCCCAACGCATGGCAGCCCAGGGCATAATCCTGATTGGCTAATGCGATGGTTTTAATCATGGACATAAATATCCTCATTAGGGCAAAAGAGGAAGCTGGGAAATTGGGAAGCTCATGCTCAACCCAAGCAGAGAAGCCAGTTCCTCATGAGGAATCTGGCCAATTTCCTGCCGCCAATCTATAGCTCATCATGACAGACTGCAAAACATTTTTTAAAGGTTAATTAGTAATTCTTGCTTAGAGTCTTAAAATCCTACTTTTTCCAAACAAGTCACAGTATGTGGCAGATAATTCCTCATCTAATGGTGTAATTACATGCAGCTGGTTTGAAGAATTTTTCTGGAAAGGCGTAAGCAAGTAGGAGAAGTGTTTTTTTTTTTAGATGCGTGCTATTTTTTAAATACATTTTTTGTTTTTTTTTGGTATTCTTGGAAGAGAGAGACACCTGGGCTCCATTTTCAAATTCTGTTTGGAGTCATAGTGAGCAATATATAAACACAAAATTGGAAGCAATCCTAAAATCTGACCTCTGTTTCCTACTTTTTACTTGGTGATGGTGTTTTAAACAAAACATGCAGTGCCATTCAAGCTGTCGGTCATCATATTTCTGAAGAACTTCCTTTCGATGCAACAGACATAAATATTAGTGTTATGTGGCTTCCGGTAAATTCACCCCCTGACCAGTGAGTAAAGCACATCCTCTGCCAGGCATCCAGCAAGAGCAGGCCATGTTAATTCCCCCAGACAGGCAGATGAAGCCTGTCACCACTCAAATAAGGAGGCTAACACATTGATGCAAAGTCACACACACTGAACTGACACATAGGAACAAAGGACACAACGGACACACACACATTCTAAAACCACAAGCTCACTCATCCATACAGGCACACCTACAAACGTCCACATTCATACATTCTTGCAGACATTCTGCACATGCTCATGTCGTCAACAAGATATATCAAGACGACATGGCTGTACACACACATTTACACATGTTCACACATACTTTGTCAGATTCTAGTTTCCTGGTGCCGTAATTCCCAGGGATACACAACACCCCAGCATCCAAGGCCCTCGTCTGTCCACCCTGGCAATAATGGTTAACAGCTGGGCATTCTATCCCATAGCTGCCTATGGGTGTCTCATAGCCATGCAGGGTTATATAAAGACTCGTCATTGCATGTTCAGACACACTTTGATCGCACAATCTCTGTGGAGTCATACGATCTTTGACTCAGGACCAAGGCCGGTGTATTGTGTTCAAGCTTAGAAGACAAAAATTTTGTCCAATTACTCAGCAACACTTGATGAATAACTGATGGCTTTTATAACAAATTGAGAAAAACACAGATTGAAACAGAGATAGAATATTAAATGTTTTTACTTTAAGTTAGTATTTGTCTCAAACTCGTTGGTAGGTTATGCTAGGAATTGTCAGATTTAGGTGTATTTTTTGAATTAATCCATTCACTTTAAAATCCTTATTGTGCATCTGCCCTGATGTTAATATAAAGAGTTCTACTAAGGAAAAGAGTGGGTGGGGTCATCCCAAGTGAAATCAATCAGTTTTTGTTGCCTTGAAAAGATTAAATTGCGTTGTGCCCGTGTTATCAACTATTACTCAGTTTCTGTGATTGTCATCACTGTAGAGTTCCGTGATGTGTTTTGAATGGATCACATTCCTTTGGCGCTTACAGTATGATCATCTGTTGTTCTTGCCTTCATTGTTTTAGCATCACTGCAAATGAAACATTAGCAGATATGTGGTATATTTGGAAAGTTATCTCCATAATCTCTCTTTTGTTTATGTTGCTTTCCTCATGTGTCACTGGCATCAACTGTGAAAAAATCTATTTTGAAATCTCATTCCCATACGCGTTAGTCTCTAGGTAGCATACTTATCACCAGATTTGTTAATAATAAACAAGGATATATACTCAACGATGAATGTGCTCCACCCATTTGATTCCCAACTCTCCTTTGCAGGCCACTGCAACTGGTGCAACAAGATGCCTGAAATATAAATATAAATGTTTGTGTTTGATTGTCAGTGTGGTGGAGGAATCAACGGAGGGGAGATGGCAATTTTTGCCTCCAGAGCAGGGCCAAGCCCCTGCTGGCACCCAGCATGTTTCGTGTGTGCAACATGTCAAGAACTGCTGGTGGATCTGATATATTTTTACCAAAATGGCAAGATCCTCTGTGGAAGACACCATGCTGAGCTTCTCAAACCACGATGCTCTTCTTGTGATGAGGTAAGTGGCAGTAATAGCAGCACTACCCACTACCCTTTTGTGTTGTAAAATGAACCATGACAATGGTGTGGTGTTCAGGGTTTAACAGAATTTACAGCAGAATGTGTGTTTCCCCTCAGATCATCTTTGCAGATGAGTGCACTGAAGCAGAGGGTCGCCACTGGCATATGAAGCACTTTGCGTGTTTCGAGTGCGAGATAATGCTAGGTGGGCAGCGCTATATCATGAAAGATGGCCGGCCCTACTGCTGTGGCTGCTTTGAGTCCCTGTATGCAGAGTACTGCGAGGCCTGTGGTGAAAACATTGGTGAGTTATATTTTTGAGGTGCAACAAAGGTCTTTACTTTGCTTATTTTTTGGGATCAGAATAAAGCAATCAACTTTTTATTCCCAAGATTGAATGCAGGATTCTGCTGATGATGTGTAATAGTGCTTTACCTAATGCTATTCCCCTTTTCTCTTCATCTCATGATCTTTTAGGTGTTGACCATGCCCAGATGACCTACGAAGGTGTACATTGGCATGCCACAGACCAGTGCTTCTGTTGTGCCCAGTGCAAGAATTCCTTGCTGGGCTGTCCCTTCCTTCCAAAGCAGGGTCGCATCTATTGCTCAAAGGCCTGCAGCCAGGGTGAGGATACGCATGCCTCTGACTCATCTGATTCTGCCTTCCAGTCTGCCCGCTCACGTGAATCAAGGCGCAGCGTCCGCATGGGGAAGAGCAGCAGGCCTGCCGACCAGTGGAGACAGTCGCAGCTGTTTAATCCCCCCGCCACCGTCCCCTCGTTTGAGTACAAGTTTGGGGATGGTGAGGGTGATGGAGATGCTGATGGCGACATTGATATTGTGGGGCGTAAGCTGGCCCGTCTCGGCCTGGAGGAGGAGAGGTTCTGGAGGGAGCGGGAGGAGCAGGATGCCTGTGGAGAGGAGGATCTAGAGGAGTGGGCCCAGCATGAGGACTATATGACTCAGCTCCTGCTCAAGTTTGGTGACCGTGGGATGTTACACCAACTTCAGCAGTCATCCCTAAAATCTCCCAGCTCCAGCAGTGACAGAAACGGGCTCATAAGTGTCTCTGATCCCTGGCTAAAGCCCGATACTACATCCATTGGGGTTACCGCCTCCTCTCCCACCCCTGCCAGTCCCACCCAGAGCCAGAATTCCAATCAATCCCGAGCCAACAGCCTTAGCCCTGGACTAATGAGCAAGAAGCACATGCCTGAAATGTACTGGGCCCAGTCCCAGGATGGGCTGGGAGACTCTGCCTATGGGAGTCATCCAGGTCCTGCCAGTGCTAGAAAGATCCAAGAGCTGGAACTGGATCAGGATCAGGACCAATCTGGCACAGGAAGACAGGCCTTCTGGCCGGACACCAGGAAGTGGTATGAAGACTCCCTTGAGTGTATCGCTGATGAGCTGAGGAAGGCTGAGCAGGGTGTTGGAGACTCCATGGACTCCCTAGCACTCTCAAACATCACTGGTAAGGAGACAACTGATTAGATGGATGCAGTCAAAAAAATGTGCTCTGTTTTCAAATCGAGCATCTGTTCATAATTTTTCTTTCCTGCTCACTCTTTTTAGGTGCATCAGTGGATGGAGATGGCAGGGACAGACCTATAGTCTACACCCTTGCCATGCAGGATCCGTCAGTGGCAGATGACTGTGAGAAGATGAGCAACATGGGAACCTTTAATTCATCTCATCTTCACCATAGTGCCAACTCTCTGAACCTTCACATGGAGAAGGGAGACGGTGAAGCAGAGGAGGAGGTAGCATTGGCAATGAGGGGAGGCACACAAGGAGGACTTCTCTCATTGTCCCCACATTCTGAAGGCCTCCCTCCCTCCTTTGTCCATGCCCCAGCTCTGAGGAGAAGCAAATCCCAATCCAGGCCTCCTCAGATGGTCAAGTTTTCAGACGACACTGTGGACAATGGATATAACGATGGGTTTGATGTCAGTATTAGACAGCACCCCATGAGTGAGAGGCCACAGCGGAGGGTGTACTGCCCAGATGAGATGGGCCGAGAAAGGAGCCGCCCAGCAAGCCACCATGGGCGCACCAGGCAGCACCACCACCGGCAAGGCCGACACCACAGGAGTCGCAAAACCCGCTCGGACAACGCCCTTAACATGGTGCCCTTGGAGAAAGCACAGAGGCCGTATGAGCCCCAGCAACAGGGTCTGGTAAACCCATCATGTGGTGCCATGCTCTTACAGCATCCCTCACACAGGCTGCCACTGGCCTACTCCCAAACTCGATCTGACTATATGCTTCAGGGCTCAAAGCAAGGAGACCCAAGAGTTGAGCATTTCATGGGTCTCTACAGAGATGAGGATGACTGGTGCTCTACTTGCTCTTCTTCATCATCGGACTCCGAAGAGGAGGGCTATTTCCTGGGCCAGCCAATCCCTCAGCCTCGAGCGGCTGGGCGTTACTACGCTGAGGACTATCCAACAAGGGTTACAGCCCTCTCTTCCCAGATTCATGGCTCACAGACTGGTCGCAGAAAGAGCCACCGCTCCAAAAATTGCATCATCTCTTAACAGTTCAGAGTGTATTGACATAATAATCTGCACTACACTAAGCAACAGAGTCAGATTTTCTGATGGTTTACACAGATCAAATCTGGGTTTAGAAGGGCAATTTAAAACAATTTAAGTGCACAAACTGTGTATTATGCATTAATAGAATGTGCACGGCAACATGTCAGGATGCATATCATTTTAGGTCAAAATCTACTGAAAGAAGAAATATTTAATTATAACTGTTAGGACAGAAAAGAACATACCAGATCTGTGCAACATACAGTCAGAAGATTCGTTTTTTTGTGTATGTGCAGATTTGGCCTAGATACTGGGTCTATTTGAATTTTAGCACTAATATGATACAAGGACTGGTAAATTTGGAAGCCTTCTTTAGACAGTGCAGATGTAAATTATGTAGTATGGCAGAGTGGATACATTGAACTTTCTTTCATTTCAGCATTTGCCATCAATTTTTTTTTTTTTTTTTAAATGATCACTTATAAGTTTTGCAGCAATATCTTTGTGTGCATTAAAATGGTAACACTATTGTTCACAGAGGTTGATATGGTAGAAAATAGAAACTAACCAAATAATTATTTAATACATAATAGTACAAAATGATAATGTATATACTAAGTTAAGATTTTAATACTGGTATTTTTATATCTGTGTGTATGATATAAAAAAATAGCAGTTGTAATGGTAAACAAACAGACCTCGTTAATATTTTATGAGAAACAACAAAGAAGGTGCCACTTCTTAAACTGCGTTCTTTACAGTAAAGTGCCATGTTACTCGGTAACAATGTATTTTAACATATATTCCACAATGCTCACTATTGATGTACAAGATATAAAGAGAATGGCAGTAACACCTGCATTTCCATATTCAGCCCAAATGTTCACTACCCTTGCTCAGCCATAACCAGCTAAATGCTTTGTGATGTAAAGATGCTTGTAATAAATGTTTTTCCCCAAAGTTTCAAGAATGATTGTTTTGTTTTTCAGAGTTTTGACATTATTTCATTTTCAAATTACATATTTTGTTACCTTCAGATTGTAGGGTTTTTTGTTTGTTTGTTTTAAGTAGGATGCATCAGACACCTTATGGGATTTTGAGGTAGTGTATTATTTTAAAAACCTGGAAATTGTCAAAATTATATATAACATATACCTTAAGAGTACTGATTTGTTTTTATACAAAACACTTTTAGACATTTCAACTAATTTGCATGCATGCATGCACTTGAATTTAGGCACATGGTTGAGGGACTGTAATACCATACCAAATAAATGTATGTCTAACGGACATTCAATAAAGTAACATGCTCCTCAAAATATAAAAGTATGTGATGCCGATGGGATATTTAAACATGTAAATAAACTTTAGAGTTAACAGAAATCACGTTTACTACAACTTTCAGAGACATCTCAGTTTGTGCAAAGCTTTGTCTCCATGTAATCAAAATAACTAAGCTTTGTGCAAGTTTTTATGAAGTTCAAAAAGCAAAATGAGACAACACCATGAAATGGAACCGAACTGGCATTGTTTGACAGTGCAAATTTATACAATAATGTTGAACTGTTACAAATTTAGCAGCATCAAGTCATACTGTATATCTGACTGCTACAAAATTAAAAATTACATAGTTGAAAATACTACAAAACAAATCACTGTCTTATCTGGCTTTTTTTCTTTTTTGAAAAATGTGATTATGCCGAAAGACTCAATGAACCCATGTTAACCATTTTCAATGTGATTTTAGAGTAGTAGCTTTTTAAATAGACAAAATTATTTTTGCCAACATTTGACAGAAAAACAATGTTCAAGAATATTTTATTATTAACAACTTTCAACAGAACTTGAAGGTAAAAATGCTTGGTTCAAAACTAACACCGTTCATCCTCACATACACACCCGCAACACAGAATCCGCTCTTCATGCCGAGTTGCTCATCAGGTTGATGTGCTATGGAACAGCTTCAGTCCAGCAGTCCACAAGGTATCCAAGATAACCATCATGTTCAGCAGTCAATCCTACCAGGCTCAGTCTCACATCAATGAAGCAGATCAGGCACACGTGTCAGTAAGATGAGCTGTGATTCGCTGCCGTCTTTGAAAGTTTATGACTTGTCAGGGACGTAGACGGAGTGGTCGAGTCACAGACGGAGGGTTCTGGCTGCCGGACTGTCTCGTCCAGCTCGTTGATGAAGTGTTTAAGGTCCTCCAGGCAACGCTCGCGGATCTCCCCGAGGTTCTCCCTGAGTGGAACCTGCAGCTGTTTCTCCAGGTTGGGATCTTTAGCCACCAGCATTTTCACCACCATGCCAAACGTCTCGCAGTCCTGACGGTACACCTGTGTGTAGACAGGAACAAGAGTTAAACAAAAAGCACAGAGGCTTGACGTGGACAAACTGTGTGAAAACGTTACTTTCAAAACACGCTCAGACACACATTTACACCCATTTGTATGTAGATTTAGATCTAAAAAAAGTGTTGACAGGAAGAGGGTTAAGAGCTATGAGAGAAAAGGTCTTAATTGAGGAGACAAAAAGTTGCTTCCTTCCTGTTCTACCTGTCACCTATGTGTAAATACTTCAGTGTCACTGAGCCTGAGCTGATCACTCTGGTGTTAACACACATCATGTAGCGTCAAAAGATAAACACTTATCCTCTCAAGTTTAATGAGGGCTTTTATATAGGACAGGGTAGCCCAAGATGCAATAAAACCCAACTTTAGTGGAGGCTCAGAGGTATATAATAGGTGTTAGAGGGACAATGAGGATGAGGTGCTGGAGTCTTGTTAGGCAGCTGCCATTTCACACAGAGCCTCAAATGTCTCATAAAACAATGGAGAGAGCTTGCTGCTTCCACACAAAGTGATTCGATACGCAAAATAGATAAACAGGTTTGTTTGAAAATCATGATCCTACACAAGTTGATAATGAAATTTCAGAGGGGGAAAATAACAGTCAGTTTTGTCAGTTTTGTTTCATCGTAGAAAACAGAGAAAAACAGAAAATATCCACATTTAAGAGGCTGGAACCAGGGACTTCATGGGTTTCTATGAACGAATAACCCATTATGAAAATTGTTGTGTGTTAATATTATGTAAATGGACCAATCAATTAATCGAATAACCGTTGGAGCTTTACTAACTAACTAACTAAATGAATAAAAAGAGGGGGAGCTAGAAAATGTTGCTGGGGAGAGCGGTGGCTGGACTAAACTTGGTTAGCCTGCTGCTGCTGTGACCGCACCCCAGATAAGCGGCAGAAGATGGTTGGATGGACAGGGGGAAATAAATAAATAAATCTATAAAGATAAATGGGAACTGTATGATCCAAAAAGATCCCAGATGCTTCGCGGTTCACGTAACTAGCAAGATACACATCATTACAGTGCACCTGTGGCTAAGATGCAAACCATGAACTGCAACATCCCCATTTTCAATGCAGCTGGGAACCTTTGTTGTATCTCTCGCCCTCATTTCTTGCCGTTTTTATACTATCAAATAAAAGGCATAAAATGCTCCAAATATAAATGACTACAAAATATACAAGATACACACTGACAAACTTTAGACAGTCGCACCTCTATTTCTCTAAGGGATACTACTTAATTTTTCTTCATCTGTCCCTCCACCATTTCATGACTTTTTTCTCTTGTCAGTCTCTTAACTTCTTACTGTCCTCACTTCCATCTCTTAGTCAGCTCTCTTCCCTGACTCTGTGGAAGTGAGTTACAGTCCGACACTGCTGCTTATTTCATCGAGCATCAAGTCTAGGTGCCGCAGGCGGATGCACAAGGGCACTTCCAGTGACAAGGCCTGTTTGGATGTGTGGGTGCGTGTGTATAAAACTAGGGCAGGCAAGGGTGAGTTTCAGTCATTCACCGGATACCAACAGTGGCTTCTGTGCTGCAGGGCGTTCTAACTCGCTGGCTTATTTATAGCTTTTCACAATGTTCCTAGAATGGAAAGTATGGTCGGAGCAGAGGAGAGATCTCAAATAAAGATCCGCTGTCAAACAGAGTTAATGTATTTGTGACAACAGATGGAAGCTTTCCAAAATTTGCATTAAAACAAAACGAAAAGTAATTTCCTCCTGATATTGCAACCTATGAAACTTCACTCAAGAGGATTCCCGTTGAAGGAACGAGACCAGCGTTTCTATCTTTATGTAACCATAATAAGGCTTCTTTATTAATCCTTCTTGACCTACAGCAAACAATATTCTGTGATGACTAACCAGAGTTTTTTAGTTAAGGAAAATGGTGGTGAACGTGACAATTTCAGGAAACAATACTAACGCCATTTCATTCATTTATGTCTGTCTGTCTGTCTGTCTATCAAATTAGATAGATCGATACACAACAGTCAGACCAACCAAACAGTTCAAACATCATTTATTTGTGATAACCAATCTTTCCACTGTGCTGAATATAGCAGCACTTTCCCTTTAATTTTCTATTGAAAGTGAATTTAGTCATCAGCTTTTCGGAAGAAGTATCCAATCAGGCGTGTGACAACAACTTCTATGTATACAGAGAAAGTTGTTCCTAGATAACAATGTGCTGAAAATGTATATCCTGTATTAAAACGCACTTCCTGAAATCCCTCCCTTGTTACCCAATCAGGAAGGAAAGGACCGGTTCTTGACTCTTGGGTGTGGTTGCCCAAGAACTGTACGTTTCTAAAAATGTATTCTTCTTTAAAATTTATTTTCTATAGGCTGTTAAAACTGCAGGCTGACAGTGGCTGGAAAGTATCCCTTTACGGTGGAAGATTAGTAGTGAGTGTGTGAACATGCCTGGCTTCAGAAATGAGAGAAACAGAAGAATGAACGAGTCCAGTGCTGCCATCCTTGTATATTTAAAAAAAAAAAAAAAAAAGCTCTCAGTGAGGCCGACTTGTCAGGCTTGCAGACAAATATATTTAGATTCATCAACAGATTAAATGAAACCCACTTTGTATCACAGCCTGGGCTATATGGAGTAAAACATAATACCCTTTATTTTCTCTCATGCCTTGTCACTCACTATAACCAGTTAGTCTGTACTGTAGCCAAAGTCAACTTTGACAATGAGAACGGGTTCAGGTTGAATTTCAGCGGACCGGCTTCATTTAGCTACAACAAGCACACACTGAGGCACTGCTATAACGCAGCCCAGTATGATGTCTGGCTGATGATGGAAAGTTCAGCCTGTGATCTGTGAAAATTTTAGAGACAGTTAACGGGCTTTTGAGGAGCTACTGAACTTGAATGTGTTTGTACCTGTGTGTATGGAAGAGATGACCAGACCAGATTGGGTGCAGAAAGCAAAACATCTGGCCGACACTTGTCAAGCGGCTATACGGGAGTGCCTACTGCAACAGAACCGCTGCTGTCACTTTGCAGAGCACATGTGAAAGTGTTGTTTCAGACTGAAAAAGAAAGTCTGACTTAAGAGTGATTAGCTGTATGTTCTGGGCATGATGGGGAATTAATACCAGCCACCATACAAGTACTTTGAAGTTTTCCAGGGTCTCTTTTGTGAGCCATTTTGGGCAGTAACCAACCATGATATGAAGGCAAGGCTCTCAGGTTTTGATTAGTGTTCACTAAAGGTCTAAAGGGTTTAAATGTCTTCCAACAACCAAGACATTTTTTCCGTAGACCTGTCCAGAGAATAAGCGGACGCTGTGCAAAATTTTAGATCTGATTACTTTCTGATCTGGTTTTGGCTGATTTCTCACTCACACTCATGACTAAATAATCCAGCCCTCCGTGACAGACAGAGTGAGGACTGCCAAGTCACAAACAACCTTTATGCAAGTTTCCTGAACGTCACAAAAGCCAAAGAAAGGGACAAGAGGAGGAGGAAAAATGCTGGACTTGTCAGAAATGGATGTTATCTAAGAATCAGAAATCCTGGGAAGAAAACCTGAAACTTCATATCCCTGTGAACATGGCATACACTGTTCCTACTAATTTATCATGTTAAACTTCTATACTCTTTTCAGAATTGAAGATTATGGCAGGTAAATATGAGTTGCAAGACAACATCGGTGTGCACTGACAACATTCAAACTTTTCATTATATGAAATAAAGCTCACAACAGAGCTTAAATGTAATATAGTTTGTCTTATAAAAGGAAAGAAAGGAGACACAGATGGGGAAGAAATAGACAGGCAATAAAACAGGTCAGAAGCTGCAGCGTCAGCAACAGTATTACACCAGCCTGTAGGGCTCTATGGCGCAGCTCAATGTGAGAGCGCAGTGTGTGCTCCAGGGCAGAGCTGGCTTACGTTTAATGGTCCCAGTAAAGCAGCGGTAGTGTGCACTGGTGCAGGAATGGCCTTCATTAGATAACTGAGCAGAGCTGGAACCTCAAGCCTCGAGTGGTTTTAGCCCTGTTAAATGGTCGACCTCCCTGTCTAAGCTGTACTTGTGTTTCTGCTTTCATTTATATGTTCATTTATATGAGTTTCCAAATCCCTTTGTGCAGGTCTGCGTGTGTGCATTTGTGTACAATGAGACATTCTTGCAGTCAGGGAGTTAGGATGGGTGAATAACAAAAGCCACCAGGAAAATGCGGGTAAAAGTGATAAGCAGCTACTTTGTCAGATAATTACTCATCATTTAAATACTGTGCTAAAACTAATATCTAGCTGGTAATGATGAAAATGGCCGGTGAATTTTAGGATGTACCCACCAGTGTGACTGGTGGACAGAAAGTTAATTTCCTGCCTTGCCAGGGACATAATAGGTGACTGTTCCAGTAATGACCTATCCAGTAAAATAACTCGTGTGTGAGTCAGAAAACCCAAGGCCACCAGATGTATGGTAACATATGCCAGAGGTCCAGTGTGTCCCAGGCATGCACTGTGATGTTGACATTTATAGAAAAGTCTTACAAATTACCGATTTGTAGGGAAAGAATTGAAAATGCAGCAGTTTTCCAAATGGAAAACAGAGCTGCTGATTCAAAATACAGATTTAAATATTTTTTCTTTATGCTACATGAATACCAATATAGAATCCTAGCCACTGTATTGATCCAAAACCGTTATCGGTGCGTTATTTTTTATTTATTTTTTTATAAATCAGCTCACGGTCAGTATAACAGGGTCTGTTGGCTGAGGTACATGAACTATTTACATGTGAAAAATGTATGCAGCACATCAATAAATTAATGTCAGGATGGAGACGGAGAGTGGCTAAGTGTTTAAGGGACTGTAATATGTCAAAATACTCAAGAGGTTTCAATAGCTGATGTGATATGTCATCACTGAACCTCTACCTGCTGACTCACTTTTAACTTTTTCTAGTTAGAAGGTTAACATGTGAAATGTTGGAAAAGAACCTTCTCTATCTCCTGGGCTTTAGCTGCGATGGCCAGGGCTCGTCGTTCTTGAAAGTTGTCTGTAGACTTTTGGCTCTCCTCAACGACAGGAGCTACCGGTGGCTCCTCCTTTTCTGCTTCTGGAGGATGATTCTCCTCCTAAAATAGTAGAGGACAGGAAAGAGTGAGTTACTATTCTGAGGAGCGCTAACAAAATCGGATGTGTGTGTTTTTAAAATGGACAGTTTTAAAAGATGTTTAAAGTGAAAAAAAAAAAAAGACAGAACCCATTAGTTCCCACCGCTGATTAAAAGCCAGCTCAGAACCATTTACTGAACAAAATCAATACACCAAGATGAAAAAAATGAAAGAATGTAGGACAGCCAATTTATAGTCCAATCACAGATAGTCGGTGCCATGCTATGACCTGACCTACTGATGCTTTCACTTTACAGGAAAGACGTGGCTGATGAGGCATATCCAAGGATAAAACCTAGATATACTGAAAAAGCAGCTATAGCTGGAAAGTCGAGAGTACATTCTACGGATATTGGGTGCTGTGGATCTCTTGTTACATGTACAACTAGTAAAAGAATTAGGGATTCATAGGAATTACAGCACTGCATTAGGAGATAGGACTAAACTATAAGCCGTATGACATAATAATGTGTACTGTTGTCATTACTTAGTAAATTATGACTAGAACCTGACTTATCATCAAGCTTGTTTTTCTATGTAAAGCATAGAAACAGACATTTTGGATGTTTTTATATCTTAAAATAACAGGAAGTCTAGCCAGACAAGCCATAATGAGCCATCTAATGGGTAGACTGGAGAAACTAGTAACCTTAAGTATTACTGTGAAAGCTAAAAGAAAGAGGTAAGAGGAGAAATGAGGCCAACTTGGATCAGCGCTCAATTTCTTTTGCTCATTTCCTGATACTATTACTATTTGAAGGCCAGGGAGCAGAACTGCCCAGCCATGACTAAAGTCCACTAAGGGAAACAGGCCACAGACCTAAGCATATTAAAACTCTAAGATGACTGAGGAAAGAAATTACAGGAGATGGTGCATCACAAAGCCGAGTGTGGTCTAAAATAAAAAGCACAACTCATAAAGCATCATCTTGTTATTCCCTCTTCCAGTTCCCTCCCTGAAGCTATGCTTGGGAGCAGTCCAGTGTGTACGCTTGTGCATGTATGTAAAATCGCATTTGCCAGTCCTCAGCCTCCTCAGCCGAACAAAATATCCTTGTCTGTGTCTTTCACTTCAGCTGGCTGGGCACAGCCCAACCTGGAAGGGATGTTTTAGTCCGAATACAAAGCTTTGTTGCTTTGTATTGGTATGAAGCCTTCTAGTGACCTTTTCAGTTCCAGGACATGCTCTCCATCCACTAGACCACCCTGGGTCACAGCCAGAGCTGGAGCTGCTCTTTAGGTCGCCCTTCTTTAGTCTCTTCCGTCTGGGGTGGCTCCAGAAAGCCTGCGTGTGTGTTTGTTGAATCCCCGCAGCAGGTAGTGGCCAGGGCCATTAGTGCGAGCTTTACTGGGGGCACAGCGCAGGCCTTTCATCTTTGCCAAGGTTATGGGTTTGTGCCTCCAGAACAGAGAGCAACAATGCACCACGGGCTAGATCAAACACAGCAGCAGAAGCAGCAGTGTGTGTGTGTGTGTGTGTGTGTGTGTATGTATGGGTGGAGCACTTAGTAAAAAACTTTCATCACAGCAGTTGATGGGGTGGCGGTGGGTGGTTCTACAAAAATGCACATTAGAAGAACAGGAAAGGACTACGTACCATGTTGTATCTTGTAATTTCTGATGTATAAAGCATGTGCATGGGTTTACAAAGATACTAAAGGGCCCACTATGCCAGTTAAAAGGACGGTCCATTAAAAAACAAAAAATGGCAACATTCAAATGACCTCCAGCATGCTCTTAAAAGATCTGAGGGCTGCTAATGAGATAAATAATGAGACTTTATGGACATTGAAGCAACATTTAAAAGATACAATTTTATAGGCTTTTTGATCAAAGTGGCTTTATGCCTAACCTGTAAAATTTTACAAGTTAGACACATCATGAGAATTTTAGGTGGTTCTTATGTGTCAGTGACTCTCCATTTCATTTTAGGCATTTACAGCAGTAATTACAAAAGCAGTGAGCTTAAGAAAAAAGCAAAAAGGGGTGTAAAAATGTCAGACCTCTTAACGCTTTCAATCTGCTTTTTTGTGTATTTTAAACTAGTTCAAGCAAATAAATGTCATACATTGAATATCTAGTTAATAGTAATTCAATGTATCTCTATTTTGCTATGTGTCTTCTGTTATTAATATACAGTCGAAATCGTAATAACCAACTGTTTCATTTGCAGTTTAACAGATATAAATATGATTTAAACGTAATTTAACCACAACAACTTGCATTAATTTCACCAGTTAAAAGCTGACACAGCAGCTACTGCTATTCTGCTGTAGCTAGCACTAAGAAGCATTATGGGTTTTTTCTGCATTATGACTTGATACTGCTACTGCCTCATTTAGTTATGAGGAATAACAAGCTGAAGACGTCAGTTCATCAAAATGCCTATTTCTAGTTTTAGCCCTAGTTTTAGCAAAGACTAGCCATGGCCATCTCACCAGCATGTGTTTTTCATGCAGTAAGCATGAAAAATGCCAAAAAGTCAGATTGTGGGGTCTGGTCTAGTTCTGACCAAATATGTATTTACTATATTTTGTTTTGTTTTGGGCAGGTAGAATCGGGTTATGCACTTATTCTGGTTGGATCGTTCAATAACTAAACCCACACTTAATGGAAATATTGTAATTTTGTCAATGCATAGTATTGTTAACATTCACACAATCAACTAATTAAACAACCTTCTTGAGTTGTCATACATACAAGACCTTTCCTGTGAGCCCCATGTTACACATTAAATTCTTGCCAGCACAAGACCTGCTACATCTACCATACAGCCACAGCTACCAAGCATATTTAGTCATACTCTTCAACAGAAAAAGGTAAGGATTGTTCATTGTAAAACGGTCTAAACAAATCCCAATGAGTTCCACAGGGACTCTTCCTGGATTTGAAGCTCAGATCTTGTGATAAAGTTATGACTCAGGCTATTGAGTTAGCCTCTTCAATTCTGGGTGGCCACAGCCAGACGAACTTTGCCTAATCACATCTGATTCTATTTACACTTCTCTGCGTAGTTATCAGCAAAACAAGCTATTATTTTCAAAACAGGCAGGAGATATCTACATTCGACACTTACACAAAACAGTAAAAGTATTTTCTTTTTAAAACAAGAGGGACGCCTCATACCTTTGTCGACACTTGAACCCCTTTTCCCTACACCATTACAAGTTCTTGTGATTGAGGTCTGCTTACACCACAGGTAAACAAAGCCCGGTCCTGATGGCTTTCATGATCTGCATGAGTGCCACTTTAAAACCCATTAACACACTTCAATGGGACTAAACACATATTAAAAAGGGTGGAATTTAAGAAGTTCCAGGTGCATCCTACTGTAGTGACAAAGGTAGCGTCCACAGTATACAATAAATAGAACACTCCATAGTACACTTGGGACTGAATTGGTGTATTTATAATTTTAAGACAAAAAGGTTTATATTCATGAAAAGAAGCAAAGGCTCGAGTTGTGTTCTTGTGCATGCAAGTAAACGTAAAGTAAAAATTTAAGCCCTAAAACAACAATATTGCAATCACAAGTACCCAATACTTGTGATTTAAAAGATAAATCATTTTATCTGCTTGAGCTCACCTTGTTTGACGTTGCACTGTGTGGAGAGCCTTCTCTTGACAGGCCCGGAATTTTGTCTGGAGAATGAGAAGGAGACAAAAACTAAAGGTTTGACACGGTGAGAATCGAGTAAGGGAGAGACTAATGTGTAGAGAAAGATACTAGAGAGGGAGGATAAAAGCAGGAATTTAATGGAAAAAAGTGGACGATCAGTCTGGAAAGTAAGTGAGTATATGTAAGGACTTTTGGTAATCAGGGCCCTGTAAAGTTACTGACGTTTTCAGGATCCAGACAGGTATCTAGGCTAAAACATCTGGAACAATCAAGAAAGGGAAGGTTTTGCTATCGTGCTCCAAACTCCAGTGGGTGGATTCACTGTAACACACTCATTGTGGATGCCACCTCCTCTCCAGTCACCAACAGAACAGAAACCAGGCATCTTTATAGTCAAGTCCTACCAACAAACATGAACTCTTAAGCACCTAGCAGGGAAACAAAAACACTACAGAGTGAAAGCCTCAGCTTCAGGAATATCCATCAGACATCCTATACCCATTCCCTCTTCAGCCACACACAACCTGGTGGCATCTTTATGAGGCCTGACAAAGTGGCAGACAGTGCGGGGAGGAAGGCTGGCTGCTGGACACATTAGACATTCATGTTCTCTGTCTCTCTCATGTTACACAGACTGGAAATAGGTTGAGTTTAATGACTGTAACCTTTGTATATTTCTGAAACAAATCATCTGCATAGCATCTCATCTTGTTTTCATTTTTATTTCTATTAAACATTTGATGACAAATAGTACAGAGACTATACTGGGTACAGTAAGATGTAGGAGTAGTGCTTAAATTGTCTATTTCCTCAGTTAACAAGATTTAAAAAGGTGGAAAATGGCTGACAGACTGCATTCGATGTAACTTTTCTAACCTGTCTATAACAACTATATTGAACTGTACTTACCAGTCATCTTGCTCTGAGAATAAGTCTCTTCATACCCTGTAGGAAGAACAAACCATAAGGTCACTGGCTGTGTACATAACTACTAAGCTTTCTTATTTTACACCAAAGTAGGAAGTAATATAACTGCTCTAATGCTTCACTAAAAACATGATTAATGGCATTCTGCTCTACTTTCAAGAGGCTGCAATCATGCATTGGAAACTTTTTAAAACATTACCGCTATCTAGCAATCATTTGTAATTGCCATATTAGTATGATGATGTTCTGTGGTCTAAGATTGTTTCATGAGTAAAAAGCACCAATCAAATGTAAACTTAAAAAAATGGCCAGCACTGAAGATGGTAGCAGACCTAAGTGAAACTACTTGTGGAAACAGGGACGTTTAAAAGATTTAGTGCTACAAAGCCTACCAACAACATGCAGTGATCAAGGAAATACTTTAGCACTTATGTATTTTACAGTCTACTTGATTCAAAATTTGCTGTTAGTCTGCTGGGAAAGTAGTTTAGTTTTGTAAACCCATACAGTGCATCTCCAATGTCAGTAAGATCAACAAAAATATATAATATAAACCTTACATGGATTAAAATTGCTAGTAAGTTATTGTCCAAATGCTTGCATATAAGCACATTGTCATACAGCTTTGATATGGACTTTAAAATCCACTGTTCCTACATATTATCCTTCATTTTCAGAGCAGACAAATGGGGGAAAAAAAAAAATTCTTTTAAATCAGTGTGATGCACACTGAATCAAATCTGAACTGAAAATAATATGGGGCAATGGAAGTGTATCTTGCTCATTTGGTCTGAACAATAAAACTTTTAAATCTTCATATACTGCTTGGGACCAAAGAAAAAAAAAAATTCAAATGTCATACATTTACAGATCAGTGTAGGAACCATGGGGAGTGCTCATGTAACTCCACAAAAAAAAAAAAAAAAAAAATCATGATAGCAAGGTGAACAATAGGTATTAATTGAGAAACAAAATTTATGAAGCAACTTACTTCAGACCATGGCAAAAGAATTTCAGTGTCAAAAAGCTATTCTGTTTTTACATTGGATTTATCGGCTACATTATATGTGCTTTATTATATCTATAGAGTTAAACTTGAATTTAGTTAATAATTTTAATTATCTACGTGTATTTCATTCATTCTCTTATCTATCCTTGCATCCTTCTCAAGACTTAGTTGCAGACATCTTTGAGGTGTAGGAAGCCAACATTTTTCTGAAATGACAAGGATGCAAAGAGACATGTGAAGAACTACAGATGAGCTAATCATCACCCAGGTCCAAGCTTGCTCTCATGGCTCCATGTACACACCCAAAGTGTCATGTCCACTCTGTTGAGGAAAGAGTGACCCCCAAAGGTGCTCAGAAACACCAGCGTGACCCTCTGGACCGTCCACACCTGAAAAGCCAGTCAGCCAGATTTTCAGTTATGGATAAACAGGCAAGTATTAAAATAGAGGTGGGAAAATAAAGAGTTCTGATCCTATACAATGAATAGACATTTTTGTGGGTGGTTGTCCAGAAGTGAAAGAGCTCCAAACTGCGTCAGGGAAGGGGAAACCAAGAATTCTACATACTCTTGCCTTGCTGTGAGGGAAATGGCAGGCTCTTGGCTCTGTCCGGTGAGTAGCCTCTGCTGCTCACGCTGGAGCCGGAGCGACTGTGGGGGGAGCGGGCCACCTCACGGCGCACAGGAGAACGTTCTCTGAGGGGAGGAAAAGGGGCCGCCTTTCTCCTGTAGTGGTCTCTGTCTTCACTGGAAAAGCACAGGGAATGAGTGCACTATTATAATTTGAACGGCCCAAACATCCTAAGCATTGCAGTGAATGAAAAATTAGCTCCCTCTAATCATTTGAAGATATCTCCAGTTCTAAACCAGTATCCATCACAACTGGTATTGTTCTGTTACAGAGAATGTAAACTGAAGCCCTTTTCTCTTTCCTTTTTCAGTGCTGACCTAGCACAATGCTGCCCTCTAGCTTTTTTAAGATCACTGCACAGAACACATACTTGTCAATGGCAGCTGTTGTAAAAACCTATAGTATTTCACAGCTACAGTCACAATCAGCCACAGTTAAAAATTATGGAGAGAAAGAGGACAGAAAAAATAAGAGCAACAAAGAAACAGAAGACTAAACAGGAAGAGCAGACACACTTGAATTGCATTACTGAGATACTGTTTCTCCCCTTATGTGTCTAAATAATGTAACTAACAATACCCAAACACAGGCAGATTTTCATTCTGTCTAAAAAACATGCTAGTCATTTTCACTAATTAGACACATTGGCTGCAATGAATACGCTGCATACACTTAGACAATGATGGTAAATGGATACCCTAAGCAGGGATTAAGTGTGTATTCAATCATACCCTCTGTCCAGGTTGAGGATGGCCTGCACTAGTGTGTCCTCTCCGCTCTCTGGGAGGGACCTGGGCGCTGGGTAGATGCCCTGGTTTCTTACGCTATGAGGTGGAGGAGCGCGGCCACTAAGGGGAAAAAAAAAACAAACACAAAAACAAAACAAAGAAAAAAAAAACCAAAAAACAAAACATGTGCTTCAGTTACAAGTAACACACACAGTACTTGTTGCATGTTTTACTGGTAAAGCTTTTGCATCTTCCTCAATATGCAAAAAACATCTCAAAGAATCTGGAGAGGCATAAATCCCAATGTAGCCAAATATGGTTAGGACTTAACACACAGTATATTTCCACATATGAGGTGGAACTCATCCAGTAGCCAGATGATGTTAAAAAGTGCAGACGAATGTGCTTCTGTCTCTGTCCCGTCATGATTTAACCTGACTTGAAACATTTATCCTGGCTGAACCTTAACCAGTCTGGCTAAGATAAAGAGGCTCTTTTTCTAAATGTCATTCATGTTAATGAATGAGAGCAAAAATAATATGAAGGTTATACTTCAACCAGAGGGTTGAAATATGCATGAGAAGCAGGACGTATTTTATTAATTGTATTTATATAAATTTTCAATTTGTTCACTGATTGTTCAATATATAATATAAAGCTTACTGTGTAATATACAGGATTAGATTATGCTTTAACAATAACAAACACTGTAAAATGTAATAACAGAGCATGCATGTGCAAAATCATTTTTCACTGCTTTTATAGAGCTTTTAACACTCCCTTTATCACTTGAAACTCCCCATACACCATGTCTCCTGGTCCCCTTTCCCTAACAACCCACCTCCTCTCAGCTGAGCTCTGATCTCTACTCACACCAACCTCAGCATTCAACAGGCCACAACTGGACTCCGTGTTCTTTCACAACTCAAAATCTGCGCTTGGAGTGAAAGCATTTGTATCCATGTGTGCATGTTAAGTGGCAAATCTAGTCTGTATAATTTATGTCTGCCTCTTTTCTAAATTTTGCCACTGTATAAAACAGCATTTTTTTAAAAAGGGGTCCAGACCATAGGTGACTAATTTTCAGTGTCAAGGGGAAATAAAGGGATTTAGGCTGAAATCCTTCAACTGTTCACGTTGCTAACAATGAACTACAACAAAGACTGGTGAGAATTCATTGTCACGATAAGTTGTGTCACATTATCTCACCTCTTTGATTTTTCCAGGTAATTGCAAAGTGAAATGTCATCAACTGACTGTGTAATATCAACTCAAATTTTATTTTGGCACCACCACCAAACAGCGTAGTGCGACCTGCAAACCCTGATCAACATTCTAAATTACAAAGACCAAAGAGTGTTTGCCATCATGCAAATGCACCAGTTTTTGTGCGCCAGCACACAGATGCTCACTGATATGAATATTTATAAACTGCTGAAAATTAGGGATTTATGCAATTTATGGTGCAATTTGTACATCAACATTACGAGCAAATAAAACAATGACTGTACTTGTTTATGTCATATGTGATCAGTTCACTGTGGCTTTGCCATTAACAAACTATAACATACTTTTACTGAAATGACTGGGTGAATACTGTAAACCTGTCAACTAAAATCTGTAGCCTAAATGCTGACAGTGTTCAGCTAACACTGCTAGTTTTGAAGAGTTTACTAACAGTGTGGAGCTTAAGGCTTGAATTAGGTGAGACAGGCCACTATGGGTCAGAGCAGACCATGATTTATGATTGCTCCTCCTTAAACACACATTTTTAAAGCAGGGAAACTGAAAATGGAGGCCTGCAGAGATCCTGCCTCAACCAAAGTAGAGGAATTAAACACAGGACTTGTGGCAAGCAGTAGAAAGTTTACCCAAACTCCAAAGGCCGTCCTGTGTGAGGGTCCTCCCTGGGTCCTCTGTAAGGAAAGTCCTCCTGCAACACAAAGTTGAGAAAATTTAAAAGATAAAATCAGTGAAAGTGCCCTTTGAATGTAATTTTTTCTGCATTATTTGGTTGTGTCCTATAGTACAGATGCTGTTGAATTAGTTTTAAATAATCTGTTTGAAATAACATCACCTTTTATTTAAAAATGTGTATTTAACTTCCATTCATCTATAGTTGCTTCCCTACAGTTTATGTAATGGTATCTCTTGGATTTAAGACTGCCAAATTGACTGAAAAAAATACAATAAATAATACTGTGAAAACATGGTTGAATGAGTTTTCAGAACGTGCTTAGTATTGACAAAATGCCACAGTTATTTCATCAGCTTAAAAAATTAACATATGGATTAAAAAAAATAAAACACACACACACACACACACACACACACGAAGGAAAATGGAGTTTTAAAAAGAAACAAAAAAACAAAAAAAACCAAAAGCCATCACAATGGAATTTCGCAGCCCAGCAAGCAAATGCCTGCCACAGGTAATTGCCACAGTGTAGCTGAGTGTAAAAAGGAGTTTAAAATATTTCAACTTCAACCTTTGACTGTAGCGCCCTCAGCTGGCCAGTTACATGTGTGCATGCTTAACCAACAATATGACATGATATGCAACTGCAATTTGTCTGCAATTAAACAAAATGGCAGAAGTGTACAGTGATAGTTGTAAGCCCCTTACTTTCATAGATTTTCTTAATGTAACTTGAAATAACTTGAAATTTATCTAGTATGAATACAGATGGAGTGAGATTTCTGACTTTTAAAACTCACTTTTTGGCTCCAATATTCAGTTATGGAAGAACTTTCCTGCTTCAATTTCTTTCTGATTAAGTTTGTTTAATGATTAACTAAATGATTTAATTTAAGACTTTTTTTTCAGTGTTTTGGCAGTTCTTGAGATCATTTTGTTTGATCTTGTCTTCACAAAATTTTATCCAATGTATTTTATCTAATTTGTTCATATGCATACAATAAGCTATGCAGTAAGGTGGGACATATGGCTTCCTACCCTCCTTGAAGGCGGACCAGCTCTGCGTTCAGCAGGAAAATGAAGGCTGTCCCCGTGGTAGCCCCTCTGATCTTCATGGTAACTTCGGGGGCCACCTCCATTCGGGAAAAAGCGGGGACCTCCTTCGTAATCATATCCCCCCCGGCCGTAGTCGTCCTCTGGCCTGCCAAAGGGGCCCCTCCTCTCCACGGCTCCACCTGCCCGTGGGTACGGACCCTACAAGGATGAGTGAATTTTATGGATTTGACATTTACAATTAACATTGGTTAGTAAAAAGGGTTGTTGAATGAGTTTTATTGAGATTTTTCTCAGTTAAGCAAGCTGTGTTATTCTCTGTGTACACTGTTATTCTTTCTACAATGTTCAATTTCAAATCGTGACAAGAACAAAAAAATACTCTCAATGATTAACACTGCTTGCTTGGAAGACAGAAAGTAGTGGTACTTGTGATTGTATGTGCATAATTTCAAATGTGAAAAGACAAGGTCAAAAGTGATCTCAGGAAAGCAAATAGACCCTGAAGGTACTTGGTTCGCACTCACCTGCCTCTCTGTTAAAAAGCGTTCATCATACACCTCTCGTATGCTCCTGTCTCTCCTGTAAGTCACTGCAAAAGGCAAAGAGTGAAAGATGCTGTATGCACTGTACATTTCATCATGCAAGGGTGGTGCCACAAAATAAATTTAAAAAGGTTTCTGTATTTTTCTGTGGTGTGCGATGTTCAGCCAACTTTTGTGAGCGGCAGTATTCCAGTAAAACATATTATTATTTAAAATACAAGAATACAAGTATTGCAGTTTAAATTAAATTGTTGGTTTTGGGTTTGGCAACAGTAAAACCACTCATGCTAAAATACTTTTAATATAAAAAATCTCTGTATGTCGTACCAATCCTTGTATGTGCCACTTGAAAGATTCTCTGATAAATTATCCTGTTTTATTCATTTCAGATGTACAATAGCAGTGGAAGTACTTTCTTGTTTGTTGCTAAACCAATGTTAAACTGATACGCTGTATGTTCTGGAAGAAAAGTTGGCCAAGAACTTACTTTTTAACTCAAGGACTTCTGCGTGGTATACAAGATCTTTGGCACAATCTGTAACAAAAAAACAGTATTGAGACTACATTTGGAATAAGTTTTCATGCCTGTATTTTGGAAAGAGTCTTCATAATTAAACTTAAGTGGAAAACCGCTCTATTTTGCCACAAGTGCATGAAATGAGATAAGACAGTGAGCAGTGTTTGATTGAGATGTGATCCAACAACTAAGCCGGCTGGGGTTACTTTCTGCAAACTACACTGAGCCACGGATGAATGTCCATTTCACCAACGACACTCTTATTCAACTGGAAAGCACCCATCCGATAACCACCAAACCGACAAGCTATGAAAATTACCACGAGATTTTCTATGTTGCTGAATTGACCGCTAACTAATATACCTCCATGTAGAACGGGCAGCTAGCTATGCTAATTAGCTAGCCTCCATATATGCTGCAAACATCCGCACGTTTTATTTCAGCTGGGGGGAGGGGGTGTGGGGGAGTTAGCCTTACGCTACTAGTACATTAAAAAAAACAATAAATATTTAAGACGAATTATTGGCCCTTTTAGATAAGCACACATTAAATAGCATATACGAAAGGGTAATTTATTAAACGCAAAATAGCAAAAACATTCTCACCTTCCTCTATCTGTTAGTTAGCCTAGCCTCTCACTGTTGGATAACGGCTTTTTTATTGGACGAGTAACAAGCATACGTCATCAAATTGCGACTTACAGATATGTCGTTTGTTTCTGTTTGCTAAGCATTAGCTAGTTAAATGCAATAACACAAAATACTGCGATTTTTAAACAAATGTATATATTATTCTAATGGTGGAGCCTGTGTTGGTGAGTAATTTGATTAATATAAATAATAAAAATGGAACACAGCTGTTTGAAGTAACGTTAAAATGTATAACGCTACATTTAATTAATGGTGGACTTAAAGACTAGCTAAGTAGCTGGTTCTTTACAATTTATGTAAAGAATTTTTATGATCATTTGACTGCCTTTTTTACAGTGTTTCGCATGCGTCCAGTATGAGCGGGGGCTTGGCACCAAGCAAGAGCACTGTGTATGTGTCTAACCTGCCTTTCTCTCTGACCAACAATGACTTACACAAGGTAATTTGTTGTTAACCATGTCTCTGTTTAACAGAAAAACCCCCAAAAACAGAAGAGTCGATTTCTTTATTAAAACAGATAACTTTGTCTCATTTCAGCTATTCACCAAATACGGAAAAGTTGTAAAGTAAGTAATGGCTCTGTCATAATTTATTTTATTATTCATATCTTTACAGCAATGTGTAAACCAAACTGTAGAATGCTCTGAATAGTTCTCTCTGTTTTAAAATAAGCACTGATAGTTATTAAAACTTATTTTAGGGTTACAATCGTTAAGGATAAAGACACTCGCCAGAGTAAAGGGGTGGCTTTTGTTCTCTTCCTGGACAGAGAATCAGCACATAACTGTGCAAGAGCAGTAAACAACAAACAGGTGAGTCTTTTTCACATCAAGACCATTAGTTTTCACATGTTGTGTGTCACGGAATGAAAGCTTGCATTCTCCTGGTCAGTGATGGTTCTTTAATAAAAATGCATTTGTCTCCCAGCTGTTTGGCAGAACAGTGAAAGCGAGCATTGCAATCGACAACGGACGAGCAGCTGAGTTCATAAGGAGGCGGAACTACACAGACAAGTCTAAATGTTATGAATGTGGGGTTAGTGAAGATTTAGTGAGATAAAATTTTATTGAATTGTAATTGCAAGTATAATCTGTTTTCTGTCCTTTCTGAAAAAAAAAAAACAGTCACGTGTAGAAAATCCCAGAGAGTTCTCTGATGGGTGAATGTAATTTTATTTGTGTTTTTGAATGAAAATCACAGGATTCAGGTCATCTGAGCTACGCATGCCCCAAAAACATGCTCGGAGAGAGGGAACCTCCGAAGAAGAAAGAAAAGAAAAAGAAGAAAAAGGCTCAACAACCTGAGCATGTGTAAGTATTTTATAGCTGATATTGTGAGATATTGTGTAATAGACTGTGGTTTTTGTAATTCCTACATCTTTTCCCTTATAGCGAAGAAGAAGAAGAAGAAGAAAGTGAAGAAGAAGGAGAGGATCCAGCCTTAGATAGTCTGAGCCAAGCCATAGCTTTTCAGGTAAGTGTGCAGATATACTGTAGAAAATAATTTAAAAAGTCAGGGTAGACATATGATTCATTGAATTATATTAAGGAAAGTTTATACCTTTTTGTGTGTCCTTGTGACCTAAACATCACTTTTTTTGTGTTTCCCTCCAGCAAGCCCGTATTGAGGAAGAGGAGGAGAAGCAGAGGAAGCGGGCACTTCTGTCACAAGAGGGCGATGCACACGCTTCAACATCCTCCGATTCTAAGAAACCAAGGATCAAGAAGAGCGCATACTTCAGTGACGAGGAGGAGCTCAGTGACTAAAAATTATAATACATATTTTGGATTTCACCAAAATGTTTGGTGAATATGGATTTAGTTTTTTAAAGGCATTTTGTATTACAGTTAGGCTCAATTTTTTTCCTTCTTGTACATAGTACTGAGACATTTTATGTTTCAATAAATACTGTGTAATTGTTCTTGGTTTGGCAGATAATTGTGTGTGTGTATGATTTATTTTATTTTATTGTTTATTTTTTAAATGTCAGTCAATAAAGCTTTTCTTAATGACAAACCAGATTAATTGTTGGTTATTCCAGCGTCAACAACAAAATCAAATAAAGAATGCCAAAGAAAAAAGGAGGTTATTGACTACTTTTAGTTCAATTAAGTAAATGGCAATAGTTTGGTTAACAAAGCTGATGATTAAAAAAAATGTATTTCTTAATCACTGATCAATTTACTGGTTGGATTGTTTTTACATATATGTATAAATTTGTCTATGAAATATCAAAAGTCATGAGAATTGTGTGTCAGGTCAACATAATTTTGTGAATTTTTGAATAACCGAATAAAATAACTATATAAAATTGGCGATTTATTTGAAATTTAATATAAAAAAAGAAAGCAAGGTTTTGCCTTTTTTTTTTCTCTTGATACATTCCCAGAAATTAGTAAACTAGAATGAGCACTTCTAAACCACTTGAAGTCTATTTAAATCTTCTGCGGTTAAGTCCCATCGGCTGAAGATAATGAAGATCCACTTAGTTATCTTTGATATAAAAGGTTCGGGAACCCCTGGCTGCCCCAGCCTGCTCGCTGGGGATTGTGGTCTTTGGAGTTCGTTTGCGTCAGTACGCAAACAAAGCGAGGGATTCCCCGATGATTTAAGCGTCTGTGGTCTAAACGGCTGCGGCATGCCGGCAGTCTGCGTGGATAATGCGAAGATAGAGGGCGAAGATGAAAGCACAGTGAGCGCATACGAGTGGCACCGTGTTAATACATTGCTGTAGACGCAACATTAGCGACTGTGTCTTTTGTTGCATTTGAGTGCTGTCGAAAATGGGAAAGCTTACGGCTCATGACAAGGAGAAAGAGGCAACTGCTGGATGCGACGACTGGAAGTCATTAGTATTCTTTAACTGCCTGCGTGATTATTACATGTAATATAAGTAATTGTTAATGCAGGTTGTGGCTTCTATGCTGTGAGTTAATGTATTAAGTTCCGTTTTACATTCCAATCTTTTTCAGTTTTTGAATTTTGTGTATAACGTGCTCTGTATTTGTATCGTCACGTGACGATATTTAAATCAAATACTGTGCGAGAATTAGATTTTTTTCAGGATTTTTTCCTGTTTAATGTGTGCAAATATTTGAAATGCATTGCTGCATTGTTTGATTACAATGAAAACCTGCATACACACGGCAGTACATTACATTTAGATGAAGAACAGCGTGTTACTGGGCCACGTTTGTCATAATAACCAAATAATAATATATTTATCGCTCAATATACAGAAGTACGAGCTTACAGTGGGTACTTGAAGGTGTCATAGATTCATCAAGAGGAATGTCAGCCTCGGGAAGTAACCCAGCCTCTTATTGGCCGAAGCGAGTCCCGTGACCATTTCCCAAGCGGAGTTTCCACGACAGCTGGAAGCCGAGCGGCACAGGCGCATCGCTTCTTTTGCTAAATTTGTTGGAAATAACAAGACTTCTGCTCGTCTCAGCACCTCCAGAGAAACCCAGGTCTGGCATGGGCGACAAGAGGAGTCCCACAAGGTAAACGAGCGAGTTGGTGCGTCCTAGATATTCAAGCTAGGAGAGGGGAGCGGACATCGGCGAGCGCACGGGGGGGAAAAAAAAGGGTTTTCTCCACGGTCTCTCTCTCTCTCTCTCTCTCTCCTCTCCCTCTCTCTCGCGCTGCATGTGTGTGTGCGCGCGTGCGAGGTGTGCTCGCGCGCGGGTGTTAAAACCTCATCGCCAATTACAGTGTCGGATCACAGCGCGCTCGCAGATGATTTCCCAAATCCTATAGGCTTACCCAGATGTTTGCTATCGATAGCCTTCGTGGATGCGAGCTGAACTCACTCTTCCTGTCTCCTCTCGCCCCCTTTCCTCTTCTCTCCTACCATCTCATTTTTTAAAATTTCCTTTTTTTTTTCTTTTTTCTTCTTCTTCTTTTTTTTTTTTTTTTTTTTTTTTTTTTTTACATTTATTGTTTTAAAGGCCGAAGCGTCAACCGAAGCCCTCCTCCGACGAGGGGTTTTGGGACTGCAGCGTGTGCACGTACAAGAACACGGCCGAGGCTTTTAAGTGCATGATGTGTGATGTGAGGAAGGGGACATCAACAAGGTAAGGCGATGGCTATACATTACCTTTGGTGTCTTTTGCATTAGCGGGTCCCAGTGTGGGAGGTGGGGTGGAGGTGGGGGTCCTTTGGGACTGAGGGCCGCCCCCCCCCCACAGGAAAATGAGGACCAGTTTAATCTTACTGCCACCGCCTCCCTCAAACCATTTTTTGTACTTGTACCATGTGAAAATAGATTAATATAGATGTATTTTCGCTTCAGATATGTAACCCTTCCTATTGTTGCCATTCTATATACATGTCAGACAGTAAACATAAAAACATGGTGGTTCTTTTCCTGTAGTTTTCTACTAATTGCATTTATTCTTTCTCTCTCTCTCTATTCTCTTATCTGTGTTTTCCTTAAACCCAACATGTTTATTTGTTAGTTCTATCTTTTCACAGCTCCTCTAAGCAGCGCATTAGTCTCCATGTTCGTGCCGGGGTGCTGACACTGACCTCAGTGAAATGAGGGACAGGCATGGTGCTCTCTTTAAGCACACACAATAATCTTGTTGCCCCGGAGATATGGGGGGGGGGGGGTAGACAGGTACTCAAGCATACAAATACATAGTATGCAGGCGCACACACACGGTGCCCTCTGCGCCTGTGGATGATATTTCTCCTGACATCAGTGATTTGAAGCAGGAAATGACTTATTCCTGAGTGGCAGTCATTATCAGTATGAAAACAACAATAAAGGGCGAAGGAGAGGAAGTGTAGCTGTTTGCTCTGGCTATAAGAAACAGCGTGCTATTACACGATCTCCATCTTTAATGTATTGCTAATTATCCTCTTCCGCATCACTACAACTTTCCCAGCGATTTAACTACAGCAGAAGCAACAACACATCAGTGCAGTTGTCGGTTCTGGTGCCTTTTCAGAATTGCGGTGTTTCTTGTGTTGGTGCGTGCAATGACACAATATATGCCTGTGTGTGTTTTTTGTGTGTGCGCACTTGGGTATGTGCGTATGTGGGAGGGCTAGTTGTGGAACGAGGTTGTCAGAGCAGCTGCCAGACACACAGCCATAGCTCATTACTATGCAACAGCTTAATCAGCCTGCTGTCATCAGACACACACACACACACACACACACACACACACACACACACACACAGATGTACAGATGCACTCAACATGCACATTTTACACATGACTGCATATATATTCGTCCACAAATGCATGTTCTTGATGCACACCCCCCTAAACACACACTCACAGGCACAGTTGCTGCTCACACAAACAAAGAGATTGAGCAGCAGACATGCTGCTGTCATAGGGTCCAGCTTATTGCAGTTGAGCATTGATTGTTGAGGGCACTTCAGTGACTCTGGTGTGCTTCAGTAACAAACAAGCGGCCTGCAGCTTTGCCAAGAACCTACATAAATCTTCACGAAAAGCTTTGACACCCTTTGTCCTCCCCATCTGGGCATTTTTTTTTTTTTGGGAAGGTGGCCCAGAATTCCTCGCTACACCCCTAACACCCAGTGACAAATTTAGAAACCGTCCGTGAGAAGGTCTTATTTAATGTTAATAACCACTTGTCTTCCCAACTGCAGTGCTGCAGAAGTGTTGTAGTCGTAGTGTTGTCATGTGCTCTTGCACAAGGCCACACATAAACACTCAAACATGGGCTAATACTGCAGCAAAATGGCCTCACAGGTGGTCGCAGCTGTTAATGACCGAACACAACAGACAAGTGGGTTTCTCGGCGAGCAAGCCGAAGGTGCTAAAGGGCAAACAACATGCAGAATATAAATGTAGGACACGGCAAATTCCCTCACTGGTTACTAAACAAGCATGACTGAGCTATTACTGTGAAATAATGAATTCATGCTTGGCACAGGCAGGAGTGGAGCGTCCAGTGGTTACAGGAAGTGTGCCATAGCCTGAAGGTCACAGGTTTGACAGCCAGGGGGGGCTCTGTGGACAAGAGCACTAACTTAACACAAAAAATGTCACTTTTCCGGACAGGATCTGTGTCTTTTCAGCAAGTGCTAGAGGTGATGGGTGCTAAAAAAAAAAAAGGAGGGGGGTATTTTAGGATAAGGTATAGAAATATTTTAGGGAGGAAGAGAGTTTGTGTGTGGATAGCCGTCAGGAGATGCAGATGAATATTTTATGAGGTTGAGGTTTAGCAGATCTTGCCGTCTAGATCCGTCTGTTGTGGAGAGATGATCTACTGCAGGGGCCCCAAGCCGGCGAGCTGATTGAGAGCACACCGTTGAGGCTGGGAGTTTGACTGAAGCCAGGGATGCATCAGCAGGATTGGACCCGCTTATCGGTGGAGGGAAATGGGAGAGAGAGACAGATTGACAAAGGGGCAACCGGCTGATGCTCTGCTAATTCTGCGAGCGGCGCGCAACACTTCTGCAGCTAGGAAGTCAAATTTGAACAAACACAAGTGGAGCAAGGCATGAAACAGAACTGAGTGTTTAAATATTCTCTCTACACCTAGTCATTTGTGCAGAATGATATGGAAAAAACATGTTCCTCTTCTACGACAAGCTGCTAGCTTAGAGTATTTAATTAAAGCTGTCTTAGAGGAGCTTTGGGATCACAACACAGCCTCATTACCTTTAGACTTTGCTGAGAAAAAGTGGCCATTTTATCTTCCTGTGAGTCTTTGGCCTCAGTCCCAGCCTTTGAAAACTGGGATAGATGAAAGACACGGTTCATTGGTGTGGTACTTAAAAAGAGGCTGTTTGATAAGTGTAAGGTCACAGGTTTGATTCCTACATCCTACAGTGTCCTTCAGCAAGACACCGAAGGCCTCCGAGTGCGCACATTTAAATTTGTCCTGGATTACAGTGTCATCCTAATGTTTAAAATATAAAATGAGGGGTGAGACAGGTTTCAGAGTTGATGCACCTGTCTGGTGTTTGGAATAAAAGCTGAAAATGTCATGTGAAGTGGTGCTGACAGACAGCTGTTAAACCCAAACCTAAACACCATCCTTAGGCAAATACTGCTGGGTGTAATAGAGCAGAATGTGTGTGTATGACCTTCTGTGGTGTCTCGCCTCCACTATCTGCATCTGTTCACTGAGCTGAGCTCAGACAACTCAGGCCCACACGGGGAAAAAAAACTCAGTGTGTGCATGCTTTGCGTTCAAGAGCATGTTTGGTAGCATTATATTTCTGCAGGTCAGGACAGTGAGCTTGATCATGTTCCCATTAGCTCTCTGTTGTGTTTGCATTTGCTCTCTCCCTACCTTTATCTCTCCTTTCTCTAAGCGATCTTTCTCTCTCTCTCCAGGAGTTGAACTTAACCTAGGGCATCTTTCAGTGACAAATTGACTGATGTGCAGGTTTCATCAGCTCCACCTAAACAAGCACAAGCCTTTCCTGGCTGGCTGGCAACCTGTCAGCATTTGGCTGGTTAGATGTTTTTTTTATCATCCTCCATGCAAGCTCGCCCTCACAGTTCATGTGCAGTGCACACACATTCAAAATTGGACTGTAGCTGTGCATTGAGCTCACTGGCAGTTGGTTTACTCGCTGTCAAAAAATACAGCTTTTAATATGACAGTCTGAAATATCAGGAATCTGGTATTTTATTGAGTTTATTGATACATATAAATAAAAAACTCAAGTGCCTGTTAAGCCAGTACCTTCAAGTAGGGCTCCAACTAAATCATTACCCATTCCAAGGAGGTTATGTTTTCAAACATGTCTGTTTGTTTGTTGGTTTGTCTGTCAGCAGGATTACAGAAAAAGTACTGAACTGATTTGCCCCGAATTTGGTGGAGTGATGGGGCATGGCCCAGGGAAGAAGCCTTTAAGTTTTGGGACAGATCCAGATCACTGACTATAAATTTGAACTTTGTTTCTCTGAAGTCTGGTGTATGTTGTTTGACATTGGCCTTGGCGGAGATCTGCACTCTCTGAGTGCCCTTCTAGTTTTTATCATGGGTTAATCTGACGATTATTTTCTTGACTGACCATTTAGTCCAAAAAAATGTCAGAACAGAGTGAATGATTGAAAAATTTCAATACTAGTCTCCCAAAGTCCACTATGACGTCTTCAGGTGTCTTTTTTGTCTCATCAAGAGTCCAAAATTCCAAAGACAAAACAGAGACTGAGAGAATTACAAGATGAGGACTGCGAATCTTGAGCTTTTTAGACCTTGAGCTGATTTGGGGCATTTGTGCTTGAAATATGACTGAAAAGATCAACTGATTATCAAAGTAATTTTCTGTCCATCACCTAATCAGTTCAGCTGTACCTAAAAGTATTACCAAAAGGAGACAGTAATCATCAGAAATCAAAAAGGGGTACATTGGAATAATCTCAACATCTGATGCAGATATTGACAGTAAAATTGTTGACATTTCAAAGCTTTTGCATGAAGCCAGCCAGAGATTGGTTTCAGTAGATATACATTATAAATATGAGATAAGGATCAGCCTGCTGGAGCTGTCAGATTATATGAAAGGGAGCCATGGCAGAGAGCTGATTCTAAAATTTGGGGTTAGAAATACTTCAAATGCAAAAAGGACAGGATTAATTATCTTTTTTTCTGTTCTGTCAAAATAGCTGCATTGGTGAAAATAAATGCAACTGCCGTGGAATAGTAATATACAATATAGTGCTATATATGCATACATTAAGTGCTGCCTGGAGAAAACTGTATCTTTGAAATTCATAGTGGAAAGTGTAAACTTGCTGTATTTCCATATTTTTCCACTGCCTGTGTACACATTTATACTTACAAGACACGATTACTTGAATGAAGATTGTCCTTTTGGCAATGAAGTCAGTTACTTTATCCTTACATCTCTATTAGGCGAATTATTGCCCTCCTCCACTCATTTTACACCCTTTTACAGATTCCATGTCAGAAAAATAACCAGTTTTTTTCTTTAGCTTCCAAGGTGTGTGAGCAAAAGCTATTTGAGCAATACATTTGACTCTCTCCTTAGAGTCAATGTGTTTTTATTCACTTTTAAGCTCCAATAATGAAAATGCTGGGTTTATTTTTTTTTTTACTGTTCTGCAACAGTTTTGGTGCTCAACGCTGAGTCACATTTCCTCGCTAAAGTATTATGAAACACATCCAGGTATTTTCAGCCATTCTTGCATTCTTTGATTTTTGAAATGGTACGTGAGTCATGGGTGGTTTTGTCAAATGAGATCATTAGAGAAGGCAACAACAGATACTGATGAACAAGTTTTATGAGCGGAATCAAATCTGCAGTAGAGGAAAAACTAGGATTACAATTGCAACCACAAAAATGGAAAGTAAAATGACTGATATACAAATTGCATCTGCAGTATAAACTGGTATGATGCATGTAAAACAAACCAATCAGTGTTTTATAATCCCATCTAAATTATTACATCCTCTTATAAGTCACACAGTGAGCTCAGTCGTGTGGGTTACTGGTGTTAGCGCTCACACAGCATACAAAAACTGAGTGTACACCAGGGACAATGAAGCTGGCTGTTATCACGTCACTGTGGCTCAAGATTATGGCTACATGATAAGCCTGTAATTACTATGGTGACACTGATGCATGACATACTGCTGTGTATGTGTGTGCGTGGGCGGGCGTTTGTGTTAGAGGAGAATGTGGTAGAGTGTGGCTAGTGGGCTGTAGAAGGTGTCATAAACCATAGGACATGGAGAGCCATCTGTCTCGCTCTCTTTTACACACACACACACGCACGCGCACGCAGTGGTAGCATGTACAGGCAGGGAGACACATTAATCATCGGGTTGGAGCAGCTCCCAGGAGCAGCCTACAACCTGCTGATAGAAAACCTGACACACACACACACGCACCTACACCTGAATTGAAGGTGTTCAACAGGGCATAAAATAAGCTATTTCACAATGATCTTACAATCATCACAGAAGAGTGAGATGAGATTTGTTTATAGCAGCACACACTCCAGTGCTTATTTGCAGTCTATCAGCTGTCCTGTGGGCTGTTTGCTCATCACACAATGTACTCGACAAATGTTAGCGAGCAGTTCATACATCTGAAGAATCCTGTGCTGCTGCCTTTTGCATGAAACACACGACTTGTTTAACACTTTAAATCGCAAATGCCTGGAATAATGGGGCAGAGCTGCCATGTCAGCACTAGAGAAAACCTTTTTGAGCTTTAAAAATATTTTAAAATAAAAGACAGCGCAAAACTATGGAGGTTTCCCTTGAAGACTGCCCCCACGTTCAAAGCAAGAGACTTTATTTTTGTTACTAATACTGCACTTACATCAGTGCACCTCATTTTTTAGACCTTTATGTCCTTGTACAGACAATACACTTCCTGAGGTAGCCTCTGCAGTGGAGACTTAAAACAGTTGATAGGTGCACTTTGAAAATGGGACATTGTCCATCGTACTGGGGTCAAATCTCATGCACCAGGAGTTTGCTATGTTGTTTATTATAAATTCTGCTATGACCATATTTGTCTCTAAAAATAATTCTGGCTCATACACACTAACCCACCATCTGTTTTAAGTGCTGAGTCACATCAAGCAGTGGTGTTGACCTGTTTGTCCAATGTGGCAGAAACACAACAGTCTTATAATTTGACCACCTACTCAATCTGTCACGTAGAAACATTTACTTTCAAACTGTGGACCAATCAGGACCAGAGGAGTCATTTTCTGGTAGCGTTGGTTCATCGAGTGCGTTATTTATTTATTTATTTTTTCCCTCTGTTTTCAAGCACAGGCCAGAGGTGGAAGAGTCTGAGGTCAGTGGGTGCATCAGAAGGAGGGGGACGAGTGCGAAAGGGTAGAGGAGTAAGATAGCAATAGATGACGTGCACGTGTGTGTGTGCATAACATATTTGGGATAGGGTCAGCCAGAGTTCCCCTGTCCGTGAAACGGTGAGGGATCAGTGACATTTGTACTTTCCAGCTCACAGGACAAGACAACTTTTTCTTTATCTTACGGCTTGAAGCTAAACGATAAGGATTCTGAGCCTGAGAGGTTGAGTGTTAGAATTATGCTTATTCTGTGTTTTGCACTTATACTTATGTAAAATTAGGAATGTTTTTGTTGAGAGGAAAATCAGCGGAAGGAGGAATTGATGACAACAAACATGCCTGTATAGTCTCTCAATTATCCTCTTAGATGTGTTCCTGATCCAATTTTGTGAATTAAAAGCCAAAAATCACAATATCTGATATCCATTGTTGGATATCAGATTTTGTGACTGGTATCCATTGTTGTCTTTACTCTCCCCTATTTTCGAGGAAATAAAATTTGGTATTTTTAAGCCCTCCTCGCAACGTCCTAATTTCCCCGTGTGGGACTCCATTAGCTGGTGTAGAATAGATGGCATGAGTGGAGCAAATATCGATTGGAACAACAGTTCCAACACGCAGTATTAATGTCAGAAAGAATAGGCCGTTACATTAGGCGCAGAAATTCCTGTTGGAATCAATAGACACACACACAAACACACACACACTCAGCTTCCGGGGCCAGCAGCAGAGGCCTAAGTGCTAAGATAATAACCATTTTATTAGGTTAACAGAGGCAGCTCTGTTTAGGCCTGCTGCTGTGCCTCACTGTAATATGAGGTTGTCTCCTTTTTCACATCCAGGTTATTGAGCTGGCTCTATTAGTGAGAATCTACTTCATTGTAATGCACGAGGAAGATATGATGTACAAAATATGTTTATAGTTGGCCGTCATTGCTCCCTGTCTTTCAGTTTTAAATAGAAAAGACCATTATTTAGGCTCAGCTGACTTTTTTTTCCTTGATCACACATTAAGCAAGATATAGAGTGCTCATTTGCTGCATTAAAGAGACAGCAGTAATTCATCTGGTCATTACATACAGTAAATCACACAGAAACCACATCTTGAAATTAATTCATCAAGCTAACACAAACCAAAAAGGAGGGTTTGAATGAGGCAGCCTGTAGTCTTGTTTTTATTTTTGGAAGCTGCTAACATTTGTCCTAAGGGCAGGGACAGTCGATTCTGTTGTGACAGTCGCTTCTTTGTGTGTGAGCTCCAGTAAATTCAGAACACCAGACACTGCTTTGTTGCTGTATGAGGAGTATTGGGGTAAAGGATGTCGGGGAGAGCTGCAAATTGCTTGAGCTGGGAACAGACGACTTTGAGAGGCCTCTGCCTTTATTTAAAAAGGGTGTCAGCAGTTCTGCAGCATCGTGCTGACAAGACAGACATATTACAGGATCTCTACATCTCCTCCCTATCAAACAGTTATGTAGGCCAAGAGACCCATTTGCATTTCACTCTTGCGAGGCTAGCATCACTGCATATTCTGTGAAGGCAGCGATAACTCAGAAAAAAAAAAAAAAAAAAAAAAAAAAAACTGACTCTGGGAGAGACTCTTTGAAGCTGGGCCCCAATTTAGGTCATCCCAGAACTGTTAAACAACAGCTTTGCCCTCAGTGCAAGACAGCAGTCCAGCAGCCTCGACTTATACACGGCATTTCCTCGTTGCAAATGAGATAGAAGCCTCCACGGCCACAAGGGCCCTTTTTTTGGCAAAAAACGTGGCATATAGAACTGCAACACTTGGCCAGGTGCTCAAACTAATTCTGTGGATGGATTCTGTTTAGTCCAGTACACTCTGTACTTGTGCTGTGGCACACCCTTATAATTACATTAGGCAAGTGCAAAAGGACATTTATCATGAAGCACCTGGAAGCCACTGTTTTTTAATTGCAATACTTTTCAAAAGGTTCATACACAGGTTAGTACACTCGAGTGAAACTGTTGTATAGTGTTACCAACAGGACTTTGGGAGTTATAAGAGCATTAATACTTATAAATTCTAAGATATATAATTTATGTTTTCAGAGCAGTAGGTTAAATTTCACTTGTCACAAGGTACGATGATTCAGGTAAATACTGTATCTTACAAAGCGTGTAAAACAGTAAAACCGGCTCATGAAATAGGGTTTTAACAGCTCTGATTACAAGTACAACTGCTCAACGGGGCTCAGAAAAACTGACACACTGTGCTCTTCTGCTGTTCTCATCATGGCCTCATGCTTCATCTGCTCACTGCTGTGTGTGCCTGTGTGTGTTTTGCACGCATCCATGTGTGCAGTCAAGTGCCTAAATGTGCCTTAGTCCGTGTGTTGCCTGTCGATTGCATGTGTTTTCATGTGCGCCCATTTTTTAATTTTTGTACACACATTTGGCTTTCGGTGCAGTATCTGCATGCTGTTATTTGCATAGGTCCCCTTATACATTTAACTGTGACTATTCGTTTGTGTGTGCGCATGCAAAATTAGGCCCTAGATGTTTGACTCTCTCAACAGATGGCCTTTTCAACACTCTTGCCTTTCGGCTAGAGCTCTTGCCAGCCCCAAAACACACACACACACACACACACACACACACACACACACACAGACATGCATTACTGCACAGAAAGACGATCACAGTTATCATGCATGCAAACTGTTGCCAGACCAATTGCATAATGCATCATTTTTGAGAAAGCAGACACTCATGGTGGATGGAAATGTGACTTTTAGAGGAACATTTTATTAAGCATGTTCCACTGTGTTATAATTTGATGTCAGATCTATGTTTAGCATTTTGTGGAACCTATCTATGAAGGTGCATCCTCCTCTCCTACAAGGCAAGCATTACCGTCATTAACAAACCAGGACTAAGTGAATGTTGATGAGTGGTCCACAATAATAGTAGTATGCTTTGTATCTGTAATCAAAATCTTTAAAAATAAATAAACAAACAAATCAGGAAAAGTAATTATTCTCAGACAGAAGCCACTAACACAACTGAATGTGATCATGGATGGGAAGCTGGTGAGGGATCACAGTCTTGTTGCTGCAGTAACGCAGTTTGCATACTTGTTATGTGTTCTGAAGTCAGTGTATTTTGCACACTTAAAATTCCCATTGCATCTTTGTTTTCAGCAAATCAGATCTCATCTTGTCAATGTGTACCCCTGTGCATGCTAAAACAAGCCTGTGCAGGTACTCTACATATCTCAGAGATGGCTGAATCCCGGGTTTTACACTGAACGCACTCAGTGTGTGTTGCCACTTGCTGCCAGTGTTAAGAACACTTCAGCAGCGCCATCCTAACCAGCACTGGCAGTGATTATTGGATCTTGATTATGTTGGTACGCTAGCATGAAGCCATGTGTTCACTGTGATTTTCCCTCTCATTAATCTGCCACACTCTGTTTCTCCCCTTTCTCTCTCCGTCTTTATGTCTGTTTACTCTCCATCCCTCCATCCCCCGGATCAGGAAGCCTCGTCCCGTCTCCCAGCTCGTCTCGCAGCAGCAGGTAACGCAGCAGTTTGTGTTACCCTCGCAGCCGAAAAAGGAAAAGAAGGAGAGGGTAGAGAGGGAGAAGAGTGACAGAGAGCCGGCGTTCAAGAAGAATAGTCACAAGAAGATGAGGTAAACAAACTGACACCAGGTTGGGGGGGTCAAAAGGAATCAGTATTACAGGGATGCATGAATAAACACTAGAGACTATAGATGCTGTTTTTATGACCTGAAACTAGGTCATGCAGGATTTCAAACAAATAGTCTTAAATACATTCTTTTTATTTTTTGTCACTTTCCCCAACCTTTCCCCTTGCCATCAGGCCGAGATTAAAAAACATCGACCGGAGCAGCGCCCAGCACTTGGAGGTGACAGTTGGGGACCTGACGGTCATCATAACGGACTTTAAGGAGAAGGCCAAGCCCTCGTCCACCTCAGCCACGTCCTCCAGTGCCGCATCGTCAGTGGTCGACCTCCACAGTCAGAATGGCTCCAGCTCAGAAAACACAGAGAAGGGGCTTTCCCGCTCCTCCTCACCCCGGGGAGAGGGGAGCTCAGTCAATGGAGAGTCCCACTGAGTCACCCCCTCAAATCCCCATCCACCTCCAGCCACATCTCACCTGCAAGTCCACAGGTCACTGGAGGGGAATCCTACGTTTACTTTAGAACTGCACAAAAAAAAAAAACGGTTTTTCCTTCCTTACTTTTTTTCTGGAATTGTGACCTATTTCTCAGAGAACCAATCATATTTGGCAAGTTTAATCATTTGAAAAGATTCTCCACAGCACTGGAATTGTGACTTTAGAAAGCAATATGAAATACCGTTTTTCTCCATCTTGGAAGTTGCAGTAGTCTAAATTACAAATAAATGTTTGGGCAGTGTGCTGGACCCTTTCAGTTTTTTATCCTCTATGGTTTCCTTCAGATGCACCTGCCTATCAAGATTTTTCTGTTTTCCAATATTTTATTAAATGAAGTGTGCAGCCCCCTAGGTATCATCTTCAGTGGCCAGCAGAGTGACCTATTCTTCCCCCATGTGGAATTCTCAGCCAATGTCGGGATTCTTAACCTACCTGTTATAAACCTGAACCATCTAATATACAGTATCTCAGTGTCCTTACGCTGAAACGTCAGTCAAACAGTGAACCTTTGCTCCTGATCTTGATACTCCAAGCTTTTACTTCTGGACTGCCTCTGCTGAAGAGTGACTTTTTTGACACAGCATTGTGGCTATACTTCTGGCACCATTTGCTGATTTCCATAATGTTTGGAGCAGGTTGTTTAGTTCAGGTATGCTTATTATATCCATATAATGGCACCTGACAGGAAGGTACAGCATATGATATTAAAGGTTAATACCGGTGTTATTTTGTGTTTTTTTTTTTTTTTTAAAGTTTGTGCCAGAGTCAGCTAAGTTGGAGCTAGTTATTTTTCTGTCTTGGCTGCCATTCATTTTGTTCAGTATACAATCAACAACCACAAACATAGAACTGCAGTAAGTGATATTTTCAATATAAAACAAGAATCAAATTACTTTGATTAATGTGAAAAGCTGAACATTAAAACACAGAGAACTCTCCACCTATACACAGCTTTTACTTCCCTATTTTGGTTTTCAGACACTCACATATGGCAACCATAGATCACCAATGTTCAGCAAACCAGTTCAGGCAAGCTGCTTTTACACCGCGTGGCTAGCATGAAACAGCAGATGTTTGAAGTTATCTAGTAGCTGGGTAAAGAAAGTCTTAACCAGTACTAGCTAACTAACCACTGGCTTAGTGCACACCAAACCTTAGTTAAAAGTCAGGTGAATTTTGGACTGAACTTGCTCAAGAAGCCAGAAACACCAATCTAAAGTGACACACCAAGATATGGAAGCAGGCAAAAAAACGGCTTACAAATTAGCTATAACAGCTAAAGTTTATAATATCTCAGGGCTGTGTTTCATAAAGTTGATAATGTCTTTTCTGCCCTCTAGCTGGCAAATAAATAACCTAATGCAGCTTTAAGAACTATCCAAGCTTTGTAACTCATCACGTCAGCGTGAAACTTTGGCCATACTATATATGTCACATTGATGTAGACAAAACTTTATGATTATGTTACACCATGGTTACTGTCAATCACGACTTCCCACAAAGAGATATCTGGGCAAAGGAGACAACAATTCTTGTAGCCTTAGAAATGCACATCATGCATTTTTGCTTTTATTTTTATTTTTTATTTTCTTTTTCTTAAACAAAAGCCAATTTCCTTTTTACAACCGTCACCTAACTGCAGGCGCTGACAAACAAGGCGCCGTAGCCCTAACTGACACCGGTATTCTCCTTTTGATCTCTGCCGTACAAAACAGGGCCGCGCGCGCTCCGTGCCCCAGTGAAAGACCGGAGGTCGCCCACACCGTGCTGCCGCCGCCGCCGCCGCCGAGGACCCGGTTTGGATACAGCATGGTGCTTGTGCAACGGAAAAAGAGCTTCTGACTTCTGGACGCATATGTGAGCTGTATTGGGGGGGGGGGGATTTCCTGCGGCGTCGTGGACTCCAGAAACTGTTTGGACTCCTCCATTTTGACGAAGCGAATTGGAGGAGCTTTAGAGTACACTAAACTCCCAGCAGAGCAACTATAGATCAACCTAACTACACAATAACTTATGAAACCTGTAGGGTAACTACACAGATAAAAATGGGTATTTCTAAAATATTGTACTACAATGTCTTGATGTGGCTGTATTATCCATCATACCAGTGTCATTGTCGAGGTTTTTACTTTGAAATTTTAGCACACATCCTAAGAACTGTCACGGCATGGATATTATGGATATATTACGGTCTCGGTATATTGTGGGACAAGCTATGTCTCTTAGTTTGTTAGTATCGTTGAATGTGTCAGAGATGTACTCTCACAGGTCCGCTACACTAGCTGGGACTAGGTGTGTGGACACGTGAGAACCGTTTGGACAGACTTTTGTTATTGGGTCGTGGCGAAAATGGAAAGACACTTAAAATGTGTTGGTGTCCACCTGTCGATATTTCTGTTTGTTTGTTTTGCTTTGCCATGCTCAGTTGTTTTCAAAATGTGTGAACATGTTTATTACATGTCTGAATAAGAAAATAACAGAATTCAAAAAAAAAAAATGTCCTTTTTCTTATGCACACAATTTTACTTTCTGTCATTAATCATTTTCTTTTACACACGCATGTATGCCGACACACACGTTTGTATTGTCATTTGTTCGTGTAGCCTTTTTCTAAGCAGAGTATTATTTTTTTTTATGTGTAATTTAGCCCCATCTGGTAACTGCTGCTGTAACTGCTGCTTATCTTCAATCATGCGGGCAGGTTTGGAGTTGACTCAACAGACCCGGGCCCGTCGTGCAGAGTTCGGCATGCCCAGCTTCTCGTTTTGAAACAAAAGTGTTTAGCCGCGCTTAAGTTCAGTCAGAAATCTTCATGGCGTAATTATATAGGCATACAGTGCTAATGGGCGTAAGCTATGGTTTACACACAAATTAGTTTACCACTGCATCAAGTCAATAACATCATTTTCCCACACTAAATGGAAATGCAATGGACGTTCGGGTCTATTTGTCTTATGCAGCCACCTCAATAGGTTGAATGGGCCTTTTCAGAGGTGAAATCAATTAAAAGTTGTTGTAGCAGACAGAGCCGGGGGGGTTGGGGGGGGGGGGGGGGGTCAACTTTGCTTATCGCTCCCACCCTTCCCCCATTTAAGGGGCTCGAACTCCTGCCTCTCTTGCGCGAAGCGCAGCAAGTGAAACGACTGGAACAACGACGAGGGCCGGAAGCTTGCTATTGCCTTCAAAATAAAAAAAAAGGTGAATAAACGTGGGAAAAAAAAAAAAAACGAAAGTAGGTGCACAGAAATAGAAAAGTAATTTTGATCTCGGTAAACATAAAAACAGGAAAATGAATCAGAAAATTATTATCATCATCAAATGAAGATGTCCGATAGACAACTTAAAACATCTTTCTGCAGCAGCTGCGAGTTTGTCTAATTATTACGGTTCTCTAATTACTGAATGTTGGTTGAATTTGTACGAGGAGAGATGAAGTAAAACGTATGTAACATTTTTTTGTTTTTGTCATTCCCCACCAAGACTGTTGTGGCATAGAATCTCTCTCTCTCACTTAGGAAGGCTTCCAAGCCACTGGCATGACATCAACTGACATAGACCTTCATCACAGACTGTTCATCGTCTGCCGAAGAAGAGTGTGACCATCATCTAGTGTTTCCAAGGGTGAAGAAAAGACCCTTCATTTTCAACTTCTGAGCTAACATGGCAGAGTGTCCTTCAAGTGAGCAGTGGCCCCAGTTTGGCTGTGCATGAATGAAAACAGAGGTCTTACACTGACCACCCTGACCAAGTAATTGTGTTATTCTCTAAATGTTGCTGATTTAATTTTTTTTTTTCATTCCACTCCTGTTTTTGATCAGAAAATGCCCAAAATTGTGTATCCCGAAATGATTATAGCTCATAAGCCACCGACTCCGTGCATAAACATGATCTTTGTAGAAAGGGAAGGTGTCCGTCACTATTTCTGGTGTATAAAATCTAAACGAAAATTGTGAAAAATCAAAAACATATCAAAAATAAAAAAAAGAGCAGACATGCAGAGGCGTAATAAACTGTAGGGGCAAAGACAATGGAAATCTGGTGTGAGAGCCATATATGTGGAGCCATTGTGTTTTGTAACATAGTAGCATAGTATGCTACAGAAAGAGGGGAAAAACAAAAACATATCAGGTAAATAAAGATACTAAAGCGTTTCCCCCAAAGCTCGAACATTAAATGTGGGTAAAAAGGCTTGCAAAGCTACGACACGACCCCCAGAGGGCGTAATTGCTACGCCTGAGAATCCCTAAAGACTTTTATTTTTCTAAACGTTGCCCGGAAGTGCGTTACCATTGCGCCAAGCTTCACATTTATTATTATACGCCCGTTTCTGTGTCATGACTCTGGCCCCGAGTTGCGTTTTCAAACTCCATAATGCGGCGTTACATTCGTGCACTAATGCTGTGCACGGTGTTTGCCGTGTTTTCGGGCTTGTATGTTTACAGTAAGCTGTTCTACTCGGACGAACTGCTCGGCGGAAACGGACCGAAGAGGGTTTTCATCCCACCCAGAGTGCCCGGAGCCAGTCGAGGGGCCACGGACAAAACTGGGCCCCAAAACCCACACTGGTACAATAGGTTGGACTGCATATTGAGGTCTTTACTGCTTTAGCTGGGGGAAAACTGGAAATTAAATCATATTTCATATGATAAGCGCGGGCACAGATGTGGATATCTGCTACTAGTACGACACCAGTGGTGTGTAGGAATGTGGCACTGGTTGACTGAACGTCCCCGCGCTGACGAAATACACTTCGTTTAACGATAACCTTCTGTGGTTGAAGTCAGTAATGACGTGAGACTTGGACCGGTTTGCGAGTTCACGTGCGGCCCTCCTGTTGGGTTCGAGATTCACTAGTACGTCATTTAAGTATACAGCCTTCGTACGAAAAAGAGCCTACACCAGTATGTCTCCCACAGGCCAAACTAACCCTACATTTAGGCACATTTTCATCGTAAATTTGATAGAAAAAAAGCGTGATAGTAAATGGAATATTTCATTCCACTCAGATATTATCAAATGTTTAATGTAAGATGCTAAAAAAAAAAAAATCGACCTTTGTTTTCATACCTGACTGTTTATGTCTCTCCCAAATCTAAGGATTTGAGGAGGTGTAGCGAATAAAGTCCACAGGGAAAGACAGAACATTGCTATCATGGATGTAGGCCAGGCTGGGTCCATTGAGGAAAGATAAAATCCCTAGGGTAAATTGCTGCTTAATAATCAGGTTATCAGGTTCTCCATTAAAATTTTGGCTCATGAAAAGGTCAGAAAATTTCCAAAAATTTCCCAGAGCCCAAAGGGATATTTTCAAATTGCATCTTTTTTTCTCACTTTCTGACCAAGAGTCTAGAACATAAAGCAGAGATCACTTTGAGATAAGACAAAAGATAGCAGCTGTTTGTCCCAATGGAGAAGTTGGAACCAGAATATGATGGTATTTTTGCTTAAAAATGGACTTGACTTCAGTTGTAAGTTCATACCGGGCCAAAGACAGTCACACAGCCAAACTAATTGGAGTAAAAGTAATTTAAGACAGAAGAGAATGTACTTAAAAGTACACTTAATACAATGTTTTAGCTTTTCGAAGGGTGAACAGTGTGACCAGTTTTGAGTGTGTGTTTGTAAGTAATACGAAAAAAAAAAAAAAAAAGGTTCCCTTTGGTGTCAAGGGTCATAACAAAGATAGAGAGACTGACACCTACGCCACCCTGATGAAACCTTTTGTCAAAATGCATGTAGGTTATATAAGTTTATCATTATACTTAGAACTCTTTGGACGTTTAAAAATCTCCTTCCACACTCCCTATGGCAAAAAAAAAGTGGAACTCAAAAAAAATTGTAACTTCACTTATAACATCGGTCTGTCTGACTCTTCATCCTCTCACTCAGGTACATCATGCGTCAGAAGGGACGGGCGGAGGCTGGTGGTGGCAGCGTTGAGAGCAGACCCGAGCCTCCCATGCACCTGGCCGTGGTGGCCTGTGGGGAGAGGCTGGAGGAGACTCTCACCATGATCAAGTCTGCCGTGCTTTTCAGCATCAGACGCCTCTACCTGCACATCTTTGCTGAAGATCAACTACACGCTAGCTTCACGGAAGCTGTGAGTAGGAAGTATTTGGAACATTAAAGTCTGAAATTGGATCTGCCAAGTGCTTACTGTTGACTGTGAGTGACCCAGAGTTGGTGTGTCTGTGTTGTCGATCTCCTGTATTGTATATCCCGAGTAGCAATTTAATGTGCCGTCTTTGTTCCAGTTGGAGTTGTGGCCTGGATTTATCCGCTCCAGGTTCATCTACACAGTCTACTCTATCAGCTTCCCTAGTGAGAACGCAGCCGAGTGGAAGAAACTCTTCAAACCCTGCGCCTCTCAGAGGCTCTTTTTACCAGTGAGTTTCATATAAACCGAAGCGGAAAATACATACTTCACATGATTAGGTTGTTTTCAATTATTCAATTTTGGGATTTTTTTTAAAAATACAAAATCAAGGTCTGGAAAACCTGAAACTCTGAATTGGAAAATGCTAGAACCGTGCAATAACATTTGGATTGGTGGCTGTGAAATACTTATTTTACTTTTGGTATGAATTTGTAAATTAACATCTACAGACTGAAATAAATGAAAAAAAAAAGGTAAAAAAAAATGTTTTGCAGGAGCACTGTAGTGAAAGGTCACCCTTATACAAGATAGAGGATGTCTTATATTGTTTACCTTGAAGAAAATTGCCCTTGTAAAACCTGTGAATGGTTCAAAACACTGGAGTCCGTCCACATTATTTCCATATTCTAAGGGACAAATGTCTGAGTGTCTTTTTCAATTTATGCAGCTGATTCTTAAGGACGTCGACTCGATTGTGTACGTCGACTCTGACGTCCTCTTCCTGCAGCCTGTAGACGGATTGTGGGCGTTCCTGTCCCAGTTGAATTCCTCTCAGCTGGCAGCCATGGCCCCTGAGCACGAGGAGCCTCGCATTGCCTGGTACAATCGCTTCGCCCGCCACCCTTTCTACGGAAGGACGGGCATCAACTCAGGGGTCATGCTCATGAACATGACGAGGATGAGGAACGCGTTCTTTAAGGTAGGGCTAATAGGTGAAGACACGTTTCCAGTAGAGATTTGTTTTGTTGGTGAAGTTCGGTTTAGTGTATCAGTGTATCACCTTTATTGGCCACAAGATGTCCTCCTCCTGCTGCGGTAGGATTCAATTAGATCCCGTTGCAAACTGAAGCTCCCAACACATAAACACTAAAATATCTGCACACTGTAAAGAAAATCTTATTTGATTTTCTTCATACTCGTGTGTGTTGACAGAATGACATGACGTCTGTGGGGCTGCGTTGGGAGGAGCTGCTGATGCCTCTACTCCAGAAATACAAACTCAACATAACCTGGGGGGACCAGGACCTTCTCAATATAATTTTCCACCACAACCCTGGTAAGGAGCACAAACACTTAGCCCCTAATTAGAAAATTAAAGAGGAATTACAATTGATTTTCCACACTTTAATATGTTAGAAATTATCATATCATACCTGTAAAGGTCTACAGGATGCCTGCTTTTTTGCACTGATTTTTTAACTTAAGTGTTTCCATTCCCAGACACATTGCTGGAGTTTCCGTGCCAGTGGAATTATCGTCCAGATCATTGCATCTATGGGAGTAACTGTGCTTCAGCTGAGGAGGATGGCATCTACATACTGCATGGAAACAGAGGGGTTTACCACAACCACAAGCAGCCGGCCTTCAGAGCTGTTTACGAGGCTGTACAAAAGGTGGGCATGCTTTCGTTGGTGAATCTTTGAGTGCACTATTCCATATTCAGGCCCTGTGAATCCAAAATGTATTATAGGCCTCTTTTTTATTTTCTTTTGCACATTCTTCCACGCTCAGCCAAAATATAGATTGGACACAGCGGGATTTATGTACTCCTCAGACTATAAAAATTAGCAGTAAAATACAGAACTCGCTACATGAAAGAGGGGAAAAAACATTTAAATGCGCCATATTGCTATTAGATTTATCTGCTTTAATCTTCTGATATTGCCCTCAGTGCATAAAACTAACTGCACTTCCATCAATAACTTTTTATAGTTCATTTTAGTCACATTTTGTCACATGCTTGTGCACACTGTGTGGAAAGCTTTTCATATTATTGCATTTCTTGGCAGTTCAGTGATCACTTTTTATTATCGAGACTAAATGAAGATAAGACTCTATATCAAAATATGTGCAGTGTGTCTAATCAAATGTAATAATCAAAAATGTCAATAATCTAAAAAATTAAGTGGTAAAAGAAAGAGTCAGGTTTTAGTGTCTGCCCCTCTAAATTTTAGGCCTCAAAATGGGTTTGACCCTGACTTCTATGTTTTAAATAACCCACAGCAATTATACAGGCAGATATTGATGGTAGAAGGGGAAGAGCAAAGGAAGCTTAATATTGCAGTTCATCATGAGTAGAGGATCTGACTCTTTTTATACTGGAAACATCATCATTTTCCTGTTTCCTTTAATTTTTTCCTGTAACCGCTCTTCTTAGTAAAACAGTGACTGAAAGAAGTGACTACACCCCATTATTGTCTCTCGGGTACATGAAGGTTAAATAAGGTATGTCTAGTTTTTTCAAATTGTTCTAGGTGTAATTTAGTGCAACATGTGATGGGATACAACCTTTTATAACCCAAGTGACACACCTGTACTCCTCCACTACCCTGTTTCTTTACCCTCGTAGATGAGATTTTGGATTGCTGCTGACCCTGAGGAACACAAGTGTGGGTGACATCAGGTTGTCTACACTGAAAAATGCAAATCTCCATCACTGGACGCAGGTCGGAGTGAGCGCCAATTTCCCCTCTTGAGGGTGTTTTTGTGTTGTTTACCAGCAGTGTAATAATATTGACGACAGAAGTGGCATTTGCTTAATGAAGCCATCAACGTTCACCGTCTCATTGCTTTCCTATTAAACTGTTGGACATAGATCAGGGTGATGGGTGATCCATACCTTATCCATGGCCTGCAGTTAAGACTGTGGCTTTATACAACAGGATCAATTATGGCAGTCAACAGAAATGTACCTGTACAGAATATGCTGGCACAAGTGAGCCTAAAAGCCCAATACAAGGGCCATAACATGCATGAAAACACACAGTTTTAACAATATCCTATGTAGGTATTGATACTTTCATAGATATGTGATTAAGTCTGGTTTGCTCGGAGTATAGATTGATCCTGCATCTGTGTTTAATCTCATTGGCCGTGCAGTTTCATCTGTTTCAGCTTGTTCATCTGCAGCAGAACCTTGTAGTGTTATGGAAGAACTAACAGGACAGTGCTACATTGGCAGTTCAGTAAAAGTGTGAGGGTTCAGAAAACTGGTGGAAAGAGGACTCATATGCAGACTCACAAGGCCGAAGTAAAAGAGCAAAGGAGTCTGTTTTGTACTATTTTACTCAATTTTCTTAAACTGTTCTTCCTCTAATATGAAAGTTTGCGTGAGCAGAACACAGCCACAGGAAGCACAAAAAATGAAAATGGTCATATAGGGAGGCACACTGATACAAAAGGTTTCTGATTAGCTGAGCTAACAATGACAATCTGGCAAAAGGGTGAATGCTGCTTGGGGAGCACATATATACTGGTGCTGATTACTAATGTGGAGCAGGTGTGTAGTCAGGTGAGCAGTCAAGTGAGGGGTTTGAGGAAGGAAACACACTGAGGACAGCTAGTGATCAACTGAGGATTGACAGGGGCTGCGGTCAAATAGTTAGGAACCTCCCTAAGCAAAAACGACTGAGTGAAATGACCAGAAAGTATCTAAGCGGCAGCCGTAATAAGAGCAGCTCGAACTCTCTAAAGAACTCTGAACTCTCTCTTCAGCTATATATATATAATCAGTGGTGGGAGAAATCCTCACATCCATTACTTAAGTAAAAGTACTAAAAAAGTACCAGCAATGTAAAAATGCTCCAATACAAGTAAAAGTCCTGCATGGAAAATCATAGTTAAATAAAAGTACACAAGTATCAGCAGCAAAATGTACTTAGAGTATTAAAGTAATAGAACTGGTTTGGTCCCTCTGTCTGTCTTTCAAGAAAAAGGGATATTAGATGTTTTTAGCTAGATGATGTTTTTAATTCAACATTTTTGAAACTTAAGAATGAGGATATGTTCAGTAGTAGATTTGTTGGCCTTACGTGTTATGTCTGTCTGCATAAATGCATCAGTTATTTTCATACAGTCATACTAATCGGGATTCATGCCGATAAATATGAGTGGACAGCAAGATGAGCGTGATCAGTCATTCTCAATGTGACAACCAATGATGGTCAATGGTATCAATTGCAGCACAAAGATCTAGCAAGACAAGTACAGAGACAAGTCCTTTGTCCGATGCAGTAAGAAGGTCATTTGTAACTTTCACCAGTGCTGTCTCTGTGCTATGATGCAATCTAAATCCTGACTGAAAATCCTCAAATAAACTATTACCATGTAAAAAGTCACACAACTGGTTGGCGACAGCTTTCTCAAGGGATCTTAGAGAGAAAGGGAAGGTTAGGGTCCTATCGTTGGCTAAAACATATGGATCAAGAGTAGGCTTTTTAAGAAGAGGATTAATTACAGCTGTTTTAAAGGACTGCGGTACATAGCCTGTTAATAAAGACGTAATTGTCTTTCCCTAATACCATCTTTCCAAACCCTCCTCACGTTTTCCATTTCAACTTATCATGGTAGAAGAAGCACAGGTGTTACTAATAATATTTACACGTGCACGCCTGATGTTGAGCTGCTGGCCATCGGGTTGAGACCATACTATCTGCCTCAGGATTTTTCAGCCAATATTGTCCGCATTGTTTAAATTCCATCGTTGGCAATGGTGGCGTGCGCTTGCGGCATCATTCGTTCCACCGCCCTGGACCTATATACACAGCAACCTAGCGCACTCCTCATATTAAAAGGAAATTTTAATCATGTAGATCTCCAAGACCCTGACCAACTTCACCCAGTGTATGACATGCAACACGAGAGGGGATAAGACCTTGGACCTGCTGTATGCCAATGTTAGGGAGGCATACAGCGCCACCGCCATTCCCCCCCTAGGCAAATCAGACCACTGTCTGATACGGTTCACTCCTACATACAACCGTGTTGTTAGGAGATAGTCTGTCACCACCAGGACTATGCAGCAGTGGTCTGCAGAGGCCCTGATGGAGTTTTACAGGATAACTGACTGGGAGCTGTTTCAGGGAGAACACAGGGATGACACTGAGGGTCTCACTTAGTGTGTAACTGACTATATCAGGTTCCGTGAAGAGAGTGTTTTCCCCACCAAGAAGGTCCGCTGCTTCCCCAACAACAAACCTTGGATCGACAGGGACATCAAATCCCTGTTGAACAGGAAGAAGAGGGCTTTCATGGCAGGGGATACTGAAGATGCCAAGAAGGAAATCCACAAGCTGAGGGGTGCTAAAGTCTGTTATGAGAACAGGATTGAGGGGAAGCTGCGGCAGAACAATCCAAGAGATGTGTCGGGCAAGTGAGGAGCATTACTGACATGATAAGGTGAGAAGGAGCAGTACAGGGAACAAAGGGCGACACTAACAAGTTAAACCATTTTTTTTTTAAAATCAGGTTTGACTCAAGGCCAAACCCCCCTTTACTCCTCTAATGTCCCCATTCACACCTAAGCTACAATCCTCCTCTGCATGCCTCCCTGTGGCACCACAAGACTGGGGCATGGAAGCCACTGCCCGTGTCCTCCCATCAGCAGACAACATTTCCCAGCCCCTGGAGAACAACACCACCACCTCCCACTACCTACCCTCCCTTTCATAGCCCTTTCATAACATACTAGACTGACATCCGTGTGGAGGATGCCATCATCTACCTGTTTCACAGAGTTTACACAAACCTGGAAAAGCCACAAAGCACTCTGATGATTATGTTCTTTGACTTCTATCCAGCCATGTCCCTCTAAGCGCTTAGGGGCTCCACAACCATCTGACTCCACAACACCACAGCACCCAGTACCTCCTACCACCACTGACTGAGACTCACAACCATACACCATTCACAGTTGCAACCACCGATATTGCACAAAACGAACATTGCACATGTATATACATGTGTATACATTATTGTATTTATTTTTCCTACTTTATTTTACTTTTTACTTATTTCTTATATTTAGGTATATATTGAAGATTGTTTCTTTGAATTTCGCCTACGGGGATCAATAAAGGTACATCTTATCTTACTATGAATAAGCCATGACAGTGTGACAGTGAGCCAGCTTACACAATACCAGCATCCTGAAACTTCTTTGACGTTCGTAAGGATAAGTTCCCCCTCCAGCAGTCAGTGTGCAGAAACACCTCTACACCGAGCAGAATTCCTTTTTTTGCTCAATATGCAACATTTTTGCTTTGAGGCAAGAAGTGTATCAGTGTATTAGTCCTGCTTGTTACTCTTTTACTTGGTCATTCCAGCAGTCATCCCTTATCCTGAAGCACTGTGAGCAGAGCCAAACTACATTAAACAAATCACTGGAGATTCTTCCTGAAAAAGTTGTCTGCCATATATTCATAGTTTAATTTAGTTTCACTTGTTTACACAACTGTTGAAGTTAATATGACTTATCTTAGATAAGTATCCACGACCTAGCTTACTGCTCATCAAATTTGCGTAACACCCACCCACTGCAAATGTTAAAAATGTCTCACATATCACTGAAGACTTTTAACAAAATATGGGTACGTCCACAGCAAGACAAGGGCTGATACAAGTAATTGATTTTGGGCTGCAACAAATGAATGTTTCTATTTTGGTGATTCTTCAATTATTTTTTATTAATATTTGTACATAAAAGACATCAGAAAATAGAGCAAAATACCCATTTGCCAGAGCTCTAAGTGATATTTTCAGATTGCTGTTTATGTCCGACCAACAGTCCAAACCCCAAAAGTGTTAAACACAGAGGAAACGGCAATACCTCAAATTTGAGAGACTGGAACCAGCAAATGTTTAAGTCATTCGTCAAGCTAAAATTTTACAATTAGGCAATTTTTATCAAGCAGACAATATTCTTAAAATAGTGGTGACTAATGTAAAGCAGTGTCCATGCCCTGTATCCTCACAAATAAATTGGAATAGAAACAGCAGTGTTCCACCCTGTCTTTCTCCCTGTCTGTGTCTCAAACAGACCAGAGCAGTCTGTCCATCGTAAAGCATCTCCTCCCTCCCTTCACTGCAAAAAGCTGAGCCCAGGAAGCAGCAGTTAAATTTTATAGTCGATGGTACATTTAGAGTTGGAATGTGTGCACCAACAGCGTCCCATCAGCCGCACAAAATCAATACACCAACTGTAAATGCAACTTTATGACCGGCGGGTGTGTGTGTGTGTGTGTGTGTGTGTGTGTGTGTGTGTGTGTGTGTGTGTGTGTGTGTGTGTGTGTGTGTGTGTGTGTGTGTGTGTGTGTGTGTGTGTGTGTGCAAGTACGTGCTCATAAAAGCACCATTCACATTGTGACCCAATATCGGGGATTCAACCGCAAGCAAATGAGCTGGCATAAAAAATGGTAATTCCCCTTTGATTTCCTTGGAGCATTGTAAAGGTTCCATTATTGGGAAGACATGAAATTTCTCCTGTAATCCCTGGTTATCACTGGACGGTAAGCCTGTAGATAAAACTGACTCCCAACAACGACGTGGACTGCGTTTATGTATGGCCCAGCAGATCGATCAGATTAGATTTGGAGCGCCATCTGAGTTCAGCATGCCTTGTGGATTTAGTTTTTAATTTATCCAGGGAAAAATATCTTCCAAGCCCAAATGCTGCCCAGAGCAACGTTTACTTACTTACTGAGGAATCTGATCAATTCCACTGTAACAGTAGGGGGTGAGTCTTCCTCAGGGGAGTTTTGACATTAGTTTGGGATTTCAGCCCCCCATTTTAAGTTTCCAGGCCTGCTCCTTCTACATTTAGGCTACCACCACTCACATTTTCCAGCTTTCCTAAGAAACGGTTAGAGATAGGAGAGTACAAGTCATCTTACTTGGCAACATAAGACCAGATGGATACACAAAAGTCTCCCTCATACCGTATGAGTATACCTTTATATTCAGTAAAACTACTTGTTTTAGTACGTTCAAAAGTGTCTACTCTGTACTTTCAAAAGATCCTTACTATCAGAATGCTTCGCATTTTATTAAATGGCTCAACATATAAGATCACGACATTTAAATTTTGTATCTTTTTTTCCAAAATGAATATGTACAGCTTTAGAATTAAATGGTAAATGGACTCTTATATAGTGCATTTCTACTCTTATTAACCACTCAAAGCTCTTTACACTACATGCCACATTCACCCATTCCCACCGACATCCACACATACTGATGGCAGAGGCATCAGGGGCAATTTGGGCTTCAGTTTCTTGCCCTTTGACATGCGAACAGTAGGAGCCGGTGATCGAACCACCGACCTTCTGGTTACTGGACGATCCGCTGTACCCCCTGAGCAGCAGCCACTCATACATTACAGAATTAATATGGCTTCAGAAAGACGTTTCGGTGCTTATTCAGACCCCTTTACTTTTTGCACACTTTATTTTGTCATAGATTAATTGTAAATGGATAAAATCCCCATTTGCCCATCAGTTTACACTCAATAACCCATACTGACAAAGTCATGCCGCTAACCCAGTAACTGCATGTTACATCATCCGCTCTGTTACCGCACGACTCCAAACTCTGCACCTGAGTGCTTTTTCATTAACACTGGGGACTTGCAACTGGATAAGTCTCTCCCCATTTCTACTCACTTTGTGGACTACACTAACAGAATGCAAATGTTAAAGAGGCCTGGCGAATCTACTTCACACATTACTATTTTGCACATTTGCAATTGTACATTTTTTTCTATTCACTTATTGTGTATTTATTATTCTTACTATTTTATATATTTAGTTTTTACTTTTTTACTTATTTGCTTCGTCTTTCCTAACTGCATGATAAGCAATTGTAACAAAGCAATTTCCCTGTGGGGATCAATAAAGTTTTTATGATTCTGATTCTAATTTGTGTACCCTCCTGGCAAGCACGTGATGCCTGCAATGATTGGCCAGTTCAGCTCTGCTTTTGTCATCAGTGGGAGCCTGTTTGTTCAGCCATGCGGAGGAATCACAGTTTTTTTATGGGACAAAGTCATGTAACTTTTAGATAATAACTTCTGAAAGTCACCTCAAAAACAGAACAGAATGATGATGGTACAGTATACTTTCTACTCACTGCATTGCAACATTTATGATTGGTCATTTATTTTGCTGTAAATATCTTTATCTCGGTCGTAGCACTTCCATGTAGCAGAGCCACAGGTCTTTACAGACAAACATTTATCACTTTGTTATCAGTGCGAGTGTTTTTAGTGACCTTCTTCAACACATCAAAGAATGGAGAAACTGAGAGCCGAACATCTGCGCACCAGCCTTCTGTATCATCTATTAGGGTGAGATCAGAGTCCTTTCCCAAACCACAGAGGCCCTTCAGCTGTCGAAACAGGAGCTGAAACATCGCTACAAAGCTCTTATCTCATCTGAGAGGAAGGACCAAGAGGTCATGCTCCTGTAAATTGAGGAGCTGAAGAATGAGATTCATAAAGCTGAAACCATGAAGAACAATGAGATGAGTTGTGAGAAGGTGGCCTGTCCCTCCACAGGAACCTTTTCAAGACCTTGAGGTCAAAAGGAATCATTTGGCTTAAAAGCAGATGCTTTCCACTGAGTTTACCATGGTAAAGCAGGAGCTAGAATATCTCAAAGAACTCCAGAGAGAAAAAGTCTTGAGGGTCCAGACTGAGACCAAAAGACTGGAGGCCATGGAGATGGCTGACACTCTTTCCAAGAAACTCGATGACATGCAGAGGGTCTTAGAAGGAGCACGGAGTTGAACTCAAATCTGAGATAATGACACAGGATGAACTCTGTCTTGAGATCGTGGGGCTGTAGCAAATGCTCCAAATCGAAAATGGCCCAAGGAACCAGAAAACCTCAAAGACCTCAAGATGAAGGAGGCCTTTTGTAAAGAGTTGGATTGACAGCCCCAAATAAAGAAGGATCCAGCAGAGAGCAGCAAACTGGAGGATGTAGGAATCAGTGAGGCACTTTTCCCGAGTTTAGAGTTCACATAGAAGATTTAAGCAGAAAGACAGATGCTCGCTGACAATCTGAAAAAGGAGGAAAAGAAACAGGAAGCTTTTGTTTGAGAAATTATTGAGCTCACTCATATGCTGAATAAAGAAATGGTTTTGAGAGTCCAGGCAGAGACCTACGAAGTGGAGGCCATTTATGTTGTAGAGACTCTCCAAAAGACAATTGAACATGGAAGAACAAGTTCCTCCACCAGGAAGAGGACTTCTTGCTGCAACAGAAGTAGCTTTTCTCTTGCAGGACCAGAGGAAAGCGAAGAGCAGCCCACTGTAAACCAATTGACACACTCTCAGCTGGATTGATGTTAAGTTTGCAACACATGTATAATTCCTTCATGAAATAAAAATATAAACAAAAAATATGTCATCTGTTTAACAAAGTATCATCTTTGGGGGTTTTATTCTTTCTGGAAGTAAATATAATTACAGTTAACACCCAGTAAAGCAGAGACAGAGTGTTGGATACCAAATACAGCTGTTGTGTTTGATCCATAGTGTTTAATTGTACATTCACAAATTATGTGTGCTTTCACCATTTAGATGCTTTGGACTAGCTGCAACCATCTTAGCAATTTTGAAGACAATATATCACATCAAATCTAACCAATGGATTGCTTTGTTGTTCCAGTACTCATTTGGCGCAGACCCAGTGACATCTTTGTTGGATCCTCTAGAAGAGGAACTGTTGAAGACAACCCATACTTATTGCGGTAAATCCCACATGATCTTCACTAAGAGACTGGCACGCAGCCTGGCAAATATCAACAGGAAGGCTCCACATGGACGGTGACAAAAATGAAATACAAGATGGGATGGAGGCCAGTAGGATTTTTACAAGCTCATACACCAAGATAAGGAACCCTGCTTATTGCAGCTAACTATTCATACTTGCTGTTCTTGAGCAAGACATTGAACTCATATCTATCTGATCTTACAAGCCAACTGATGCTTGCCTGCTTTGAAGGGGGTTTTGACTGATATACAAAAAAAGGAACCACTAAAACTTGGTTAACTAGTTGTTAACTGGCAAACAGTTCAAAAACTATGAACATACAACTTTGACACTGTGGAATGAGTGGAGTTTTTTTATTTCTTTGGTAAACAGTTGCTTAAAGCTCAGTAGCTAGATTTCCATCCAAATGTTGTGCAAATTTTTACTTAATTTTGAGAAAATTGGCAAAAGAAAATGAAAATTAATGTGTGTTTCCGTCCACCACCATTATGCAAATATTAGGAGTTCGTTCTTCAATATAAACAGCTGGTGGTGCTAATTCTGCAATCATTTGTTACATGTATTTATTTGAGGAGCGTTACTGTCTCCTAATTACTCCACATAGATTTTTCGTCTCTGCAGCGCATCAGAAACGTTCAAGCCACATGCTTCATGTATGTCTTGATTTAGGTTTGTTTCAATTGCACTTTGTCATATTTTGCTTTTAGTGATACATCAACTTTTCCACCTCAGTCAAGCATAAAAACTTTTTTTTTGATATTTCAAGATTTTTTCAATTATCTGTGTTTCCACTCAGGGTTTTCGTGCTCAAATGGAAAATGCACATAAAAACAGGTGGATGGAAACCCACCTAATGAGACAGTTGAAGTAGTCTGAGACTGAGACCAGTAGCTGTTCACCTCTTATAAGCTGTTCTTGATAAGAGTATGATGTAAATGCCTGAAATCTACTGTAAATGTAGTGTAGGCCAGTTGTAGCAAAATACTAAATTTAGCATCGTACTGAACTTTGCTAAAAATGCATACATGGATTTTTTTCCAGGTGTTTTCATTACAGCATTTTTATATTTTACTGACAATTTGGGATTTTTTTAAAACCAACAAGCATCGAGTCTCTTCCTGGTAATAATCTTTTTTCAGTGCCTTTGACTACTGACTTAAGGTGTGAAAGATCTGTAAAAGTTTGGAAGAGTAGCTTTTAACTTTCCATATTGGAGAACTTATTAAACTGTGTGAAGCACTCTTACTGAAAGAGACAAACCATATCAGAACTGGACAAAAGGCTTTCTGCAAGGCCTATTTTTGAGAGATGTATGTGCTGAACCACATTTTTAGCTTTTAGAAACCACTCAGTAACATGGAAGCAGGGGTCGCGTTGACTGAATATTTTCCATCATTGACTGAATTTTTTTTTTTAAATAATGGAAAAATCCGAAGGCCGTGGGTAATTTTGACAGACTGGAACACCATAAAGTTAAGTAATTAACACACAACGCTGACAGTGACCATATGTAGACCGACTGTAGTAGACGTACTCAACTCAACGGTCCGAAGAGAAAAGGTCATTTTAATGTGATATAATGTCAATTTTGCAGCCCCTGTTTTTGTGTTTTCATGTCACGTGACTCTACACAACAGTTTGTTTTTGTATCTTTGAAGTTAACTTTCATACATTTCCTTATGTTGTTTCAAACAAGCATGCTTGATGAACATTGTTGAATAATTAGATACTGTGAACTCGTTTTTAAAAAGGTGTGTTGTGTCAATCTAGACACGCACATATGATGAAGATTCCTAAATTAATCTACATTAGACAGTATAGCTGAAATACCTTAGCATACAAAATGCAGAAAAAATGCTACTGAACATGTGAATAAGCTATAAGTTCTCTCCTCATGCCAAAGTATTTGTTTTATTACTATAGTTATGGTTTTTGAGCTGCTGAATGTATTTTGAACAGTGAGGGTTGAAGTGTTGTAAATAAATGTCATAACTCGGTGCTTAAAGTATGTTGGTATGGTAAAGTAAAGATATCCTTTGTAAAATTACTTTGTTTACTTGGTAATATGTCACTGTTTTTTTACATTAAAGATCGTTTCTGTTTTGTAGAATTTGTACACCTTTGTGTTATCTTTAACCACCAGAGGGTAGCATTTTTTCATATGTCCACTAGTGCTTTTTTTTTTTTTTTTTTTTTAAGTATTTATTTGTGTATTTGTTTTGAGGAAGAGAAGTTGTTACTTATCAAGTACAAAGAATTATAGGGATAAGTAATTCAGATAAACCAAAATGTTAGCAATTTATGACTTTGGAATTGAAATTACTGCAATCATTTTCACAATCATTTACTTCTGTGATTTAGTAACAGGGGACTTACATGGGCTTGGATTAGACAAATAAAAATCTCATTAAATTTTTCTCTTTTTACTAATATAAGGCATCTTTGTTAGTTTATTCTAGAAGGATCTAACTTCAAAATTGATGCCATGTTTCTATCGCCTCCTTGGGCAGATCAATGGACTTGTCAATAATCTATGACCAGGCCACCGGAGATGCTCCACCACCTTTGCTTCGGCTCTGGGTGCTCATAAAGTGTAAGTGATGGACCAATAATGCAGCCGTATAGATGCCTGTCTTTGACACTGTATGGCACCGACTGTGGGGAATTAGTTTATGCTTATTCCCATTAGGTGGGGGATACAACCATCTGTTTATGGTTCCCGAGCTAGTTTGATTTATTGTACCAGAAATATCCTTCATTCATCACTATATATCGTTATGATAGCTTATCAATTACCTTTATTGACCTGTGTGCTTAAATGCAACATGTAACAGACAAGTTCCCCGGAGAGAGAGACAATGGCTTGAATTGAGCACCATGTTGAAAAATTCAATATTGTCCATCCTCCATGGTTTAATTTTCCTGGAACTACATGTTTTATGTTGTAATAAATAACTCTGATTTTATTTCTTTTGTGCCATTACAGCTGGAAATGGAAACTATATAAAATAAATATGTGACCTCCAGCATTTATAATGGGTCAGAGTGGAAGATAAGTGAAAATGGGGACATCAACGAATAATTAAATGTATGTCTGTGTGAGCATCTGTGTTTTTGATGGACAAAAGAGAAATAAATGAATAAAAAATGCGGGTAAGGTTGGCCATTTTCTCCCCATTGTAACAGGACAAAATGTTGAAGAGGAGAGATTAGGGAGGGAGGACAGAGAAAAGGCTGATGAAATGTGTTACTGATGAAAGAAAAGAACAAGGCGTTCATAGCCTCTGTAGCAATTAAAGTACTTTGCTGCCTCAGAGCTCTATCTTTTGGATATTGCTTTGTTGAAAACAGAGTTGGACCTCAAAATTGTGTCACCAAGAGAAAACAGAAATGTGTCTACAGAAACAAACATATTCCAGGTATGTGCACCATTTGGTGAAAGTAAAGTGAAGCAGTAAATGAATAGTGGGTTAATTATGAACTGTATTCATTAATCAAATAGGGTACACTACTACTAATATAAAGACAAATCTGAAATGGATAAATGCCACAAGACACTCACTGAGCTACAGAGAAGCTTTAAAAGAAACTAAAGAGGTAACATGCAGCATGAGAAATCTACCTTATCCTATATAGAGTATATCAACAGTTGTCAAGGGAGAACCTTTCCTGCTAATCCAACACTTGTTTCACTGGCACTGTGACTAAATGCAGAGTAGTATACCTGCTCATTCATGGCCACATACCCTAGATTCTGGAATATTCTCTGCCTGGGTCAGAATCACTTTCTAATAAGGCATACCTTGCAAAGGTTTTATAATTTGTAACTAATGGATTTACTAAAAGTTCTTTTCTATTCTACGCATTCTTGGCACCAATATTACTACAATGCACCACCGGGACAGCTGACAGTTGGGTCAGGGCTTATGGTGTGTTATGCCGGCAGCCTCTAACGTAGCCTTGAGCTGCTATCCTAAAGCAGAGATGAGCGGGATAATTTTAGCAGGTTTTACATGGCTCCCTCTGGAGCCACAAAAGGCTTATACAACTTATGCAGTAGCTCCAAGGCACGTAAGCAGACGTTGTGGTGTAAATATAAGTGGAATGTTTTGACCAGCATAATTTGGCAGCAGCACAACAAGCTGTAAACACATTCACATATTTAGACATTCAGCAGACATTAACATACATTTGAAGTCATGTGTCTAGCCACTGGAAGATTCCCTTATCTTGAGGGAAATATCTGGCTCTTCAGCAGCTAAATGCACCACAATTCTCACAACCCAGTCACTACCACTGTTTGATGTTTGGTTCTGGACCGCTAGCGTAGATTAGTTTATAAGAGTTTTTCTGCTGAAAATGGCTGCCTGTTGTGGGTAGAAATGACGCTGGTTTGAGCTGTGAAAGGGAACCAAAACAGTAAAGGTGCAGGCCATAAAACCGAAACAATGAGCTTAAAGAAGCTAAAGTTATACATATATCCTGAGTGAAAAATGGACTGTGCTCCGGATGCTCAACAGCTCTGTAACTTGTCAAACAGTCCACTGGAGCCCAAATGTGTGTTATTAATGGGGTTCTATTATGAATGGCTTAATGATTGGTCTATAAAGCATTAATAAATCACTAATTAAACAATAAAAAAGAATTAGTAAAACCCTTTTAAGAATATGCCTTATTAGAGAGTGGTTCATGTTTCAATATTGGCTCTGTGAGCTTTGGCTGTGCTTGTGTATATTTGTCAATTATGCTGAGTACACTTGATTTAAAGTTCCACTGACTCATAAGGTTTGCCATATAGATAGACAAGACAGCATTTAATTTTGACAGATTGAATATAACACACATACAGTATATGGATGCATAATGCACACATGTTCAAAGACATACAGTATATCCACAGCCAGCAGAGGAATTAGGTGGAGCGGCACCACATATACACACACTTTTACACTATTCTGCTCCGCACATTTGAGCATGTACAGTATGTCATATCCTACCCGTAGAATGCACAGCAGGGGGGTCATTTACATGTTGTAATAGGGTCTACATATCACTGCTGTAGGAGATGAGAGGGAGAGGCATACAGGCCTGAATGTTCCCCACAAACAGAATGTCATGTTCCGCGCTTCTTATTTACATGTGTGCGACTCCAGGGTACGTTTGATGCCCAGTGAGATGGAATATGACATCTTTGCTCACACTGACACTGAATTTGCTTCAGCGCTTCACCCGGTATGTCATATAAAGATAAAGAGAGAGAATTATGATATTATATATATTTTAGCAGATTGGATTAATTACTTCACAGCTTATTTTCTGTGTGTTTGTTAGATTCAACACAGCAGATGCCACAAAGCCAATCCAAAGGATGTCTTTCCAGCTCTCTATAAAATCTCACTGCTTTCAAGAGAGCCAGCAATCCGGATTCTCCCACCATTATCAGGTTATCTGCCAAATGTGGTCCTCGTCCTTGTGTTCGTCCTCATCACTTTGTATGCATGTTTCCTTTCTTACGTCCTTTTCATCTTTTCATTTTACCCTTTTATCCCCTCCCGCCTTTCTTCTTGTATTCCTAAATTCCTATCTTTTCAGATTATTTCTACAAGAATCCACCTTTGAAATCCACATCAGTGTCTGACCCAGTTTCTCATGCCTTATTTCTTTTTTCCTGCACCCATCAGACGGCACACAAACTTCCGAAGACAAATCGCACTACGAATACAAAAATACCCAATGCGCTCATCAAACATGCCCATATTTTTTTTTTTTTAGTTTGCTGTTCAAGACATGGCAACAGAATGTTTTCAAAGACAGTTTGTGTTGAAGAAGTTCTCACCTCCAAACATTTCAAGAACACCAGTGTGAGTCTGTGCATACTTAGAAATGCTAGCCTTGTGGATATGCGCACCTTCCCTTTGTACTAGACTGCAGGCACACATAACACCCAAAACAAGGCTGCGACAGTAAGACAAACAGATCCAAGGACAATAAGTTGGGGTTATTGTCTTTTCAAACACATAAGATCGTCGAGTTGCTGTTTGCAACAAAATGGGCTGTTCAGTGGTGTTTTGAAGTGGTCTGGGTACCTGGATTTGCTAAACACAAAAGCTAGCAAAAGCTCAATGATTCTCCACAGAGGATTAGTCACTTCTGTTTTAAAGGAAAAGTTTGACATTTTGGGAAATATACTTCTTCGTTTTCTTTCCGGGAGTTAGATGAGAAAGTACCACTCATCTGAAAAGCAAATATGTAGCTACTGCTAGCAGCTGGCTAACTTAGCTTAATTGTCTTTTTTTTCACGTTGGCTTTCGTTTAAATAAAAGAATTTTATTAATTGGTCAGCTAAGTAGTGAGCTTTAGAGGTGCTTGTAGGTGGATTTGTTACTTTTAAACTGAGCCAGGCTAGCTGTTTCTAGCTAGCTGAGATGATAGATACCACTCTCATTTCTCTGTGGTAAATAGAGCCAGCCAGGTTTATAGCCAGCCCCCGGTCAGTATAAAGTCCCCCCTTTTTCCAGTCTTTATGCTAAGCTAACCAGCTGCTGGCTGTAGCAATGTATTTATTGTACGAACATGAGATTGGTATCAATCTTTTTGTCTAACTCTTGAGCAAATACGCGTATTGCCCAAAATGTTGATTTTTTTTCTTTAATGTGTTTGAGTCTTTGCACAGATGTCATATATGGTAACAAGCTGCAGCCAACACAGAATTATTTATAATAAAAAATCTTACATGTAAGGTTTCTCCAGAGAATGTTAGCCGGATGGGAACACAAAACTGCACATTTATATGCGTACACAATACGCATTTACATAGGAAATGCGTATACGCACACACAAACATCACAGACACATACAGACCCCATCTGCTCTCCCCTGTCTATAGATCCCATGTAAACTTAAAGCTGAAGCCGTGGGGGCTTTGAGATCAGAAATGAGAGTGACCCTGCTGCTTTCATATCCCAACATGCTCTGACCCTGCTCCTCTTTTCTGTGCCACATCCTCATTGCACAACAGTAGATTTCCCTTTACTGCTCCCTCCTTCACTCCATCCCTCAATCAGCCTGACAATATTTACCACCAGAGTGATATGATTCAAAAAATATAAAAAACCCTTAGCAAGTGCTTGTGTGTGTGTGTGTGTGTGTGTGTGTGTGTGTGTGTGTGTGTGTGTGTGTGTGTGTGTGTGTGTGTGTGTGTGTGTGTGTGTGTGTGTGTGTGTGGTACTACACATGTGGTCGTGTGGACCACCACATGGGTGCAAAAACTGTTATGGAAGCATATATGTGTGTGCATAAATATGTGAGTATGTGTACAGTCATGTGTTTGGTGTTTAGCTAATAGCTTTATTATATTCCAAAAGCCCAGAGCTCATCTTTTCCTTTCTCCTCTTTTTAACCTACTCTCCACACTCTCTCACTAACACACTCTTCCCCCTGTGAGCTTTTCAATTAAGTAATTACAATGGCAGTGAATAGAGCCTGTCTGGACACTGGCGCTCCATTGTAGAAGCACCTGTCCCCCCACAGACAGCTATTAGCAATTGCCAGGCTGGAGGGGAGTTTCAGGCCATTGTCTGAATGCATATATTTGTATGTATGTGTGTGTGTGTGTGTGTGTGTGTGTGTGTGTGTGTGTGTGAATCTGTGACTGTCTTGTGTGTGTGTGTGTGTGTGTGTGTGTGTGTGTGTGTGTGTGTGTGTGTGTGTGTGTGTGTGTGTGTGTGTGTGTGTATGTGTCAAAGTGGATTTCATGCAAGAAGAGGTTGCACTTAATCATATTCAGTGACAGTGATGGAGGGAGTTTTATTAAATTTAATTTTATTTAAATTCAAGTTTACCATTATAATATCAACGTGTTTTTCACTTTCAACATGTGGATTATATATAGATATATATATTTTACGGCAGTGAGACATTGGTGGTATGTGAGCAGCATGTAGTGGGAGCAGAGCATCAAGATTTTGCCTGCAGCTCAGATACTGATGCCGCCTACGAGCAGCACGTTTGCCACGTTGTCAAGGACTTTGTTAACATTTTAGGCCTTGCTATGGTTTTCTCTCAGCATGAGCAGAGTGGAAGTGGAAAAGAGAAAATTAGGAGTGGTTACAGAATGCTTTGAGCAGGGCACAGAAATAGTTGCTACTGAAATGTGTATATATATCTGCCCCACAAGGGCTGTGCTCAGCAAAAGTGTTAAAAGTGACCGTAGGCTTGAACAAGGATATTTAATCAACTTCACGCAACATCACGCACAAGTTACACATTAAATTAAACTATGGCAAGGTGTGTACCCCAGAAGCTTTGGTTCCTGGTGTGTTTCCAACACCAACTGTTGATCTGTGAAACCGACAGGTGGGACATGTATTGCAATGGTAGACAAGTAGCAGCCAACAAAAGGATTTGGCTCCCCAATGGAAGCTCAAGTTTTCCCCTTCATAATTTGCATCAAAACATTTGCATCATTTTTGACAAATCTACTGTAGGCAACAATGTAAATAACAGTGTGATTTTTTTTTTTTTTTTAAAAGGGCAACAATAACAACAGTATTTTTGTTGAACCATAAATTAAACAGATCACTATCTATTGAGTTTGGACAACCCATCAATTACATCTGAGGTTTCAACAAAATATATATTTGTGTAAACAGGTGAATTTAAATTTAATTTGCTCTAAATAACGTTGAAAAAAAATTGAAGACATTTAGGGCTGCATCACTGGCGTGCCTGTAAAACTATGTTGTCCCCAAATTGAAAAATTTTGGGAAAAAATGCACAACTCTACACAATGTTAGCATTGATTTTGAATGTTAAATCCTGCTGATTTTTTTTCTTTGCATTCATTGCAAGACATGAAAGCTTGTAAAATGTGGCCCAACTGGTTTTGTTTTGATGATGTCAGTGCATCAAAATACAAAACACAGTGCGAAATCACTTTTTTTTTGTTTTTGCCACTTTTACTGTGTTGGCTTTGTTTCGAATACACTTCCAAGCAGTTAAAGCTTTTGTGGACAGGCACAGGATAGATTTTAGACATTTTATCTAAAGCAGTTTATAACTAGTGGAAGTAAAGTGTGGATAACAGCACAATTACATAGAGCCAATAGCATCAAGAAGCAGCATTGCAGCACCCAGGAAAATATACTATGTATTAAATATTTTGACAACCAATGAATAACAGTTTTTATGTATAATAGATGAATGCAAAGAAAAGCTGTGCCAGGAAAAGAGGGAACGTTTTTGCTCTTTTACAGGCTGCAATAGCTGCACTCATTTGTGAGGTTGAATCTAGCAAGTAAGTATGCAGTGTTTGCACATCACATTAAAAATGTTCACTTCCTGTCTTTAATATGAAAATAGAACAGCATCCTCGACAACTTGTTGTTCACTTAGGCAGATGAAGTGTATTTGTCAAATTACACCCTGGTGGTTTCTTGTGCTGGTATCTTGTTCAGGCAGCTCCCTGGTGTGTTAATTTACGCCTGCGACCATTTCATAGTGAGCACCTATTGATCTGCTTGGACACACATGTAAGGGTCCAAAGCTCTGTTAAGAAAAGGCAAAATGTCTGCTACAAATTGATGGGAGCATAACGTGTATGTATATGTGTGTGTGTGTGTGTGTGTGTGTGTGTGTGTGTGTGTGTGTGTGTGTGTGTGTGTGTGTGTGTGTGTGTGCCTGTTCATGCAGCGTTTCACACTGTATAATTCTCAAACCTCTCAAGGTGGCAAAAAACGTCAGTAACACCCTATCACATCTGTTCCCATGACGATAAGGATCTGCTCCGTTAATTAAAGCCCTTTTACTTCCCCGTTATGTGATGGGCAGGTTAAAGTGTGAATAATGCCATTAGGGCTTACACATGCACAGAAAACAAACATAAATACCATGATTTAGTACTGTGACTTATGAAGTGGAAGACTGCTTCATTGTCTCCCAATCTGTTTACAGCTCTATTATTTTCCCAGGTAAAAGCAATCACGCATGTAGATGATTTGCCATCATATACATCCTATCACTGACTGCTTTGTGTCTCCTAAATGATGTCAATGAGTAGAATGTATAGCGACTAATGGTTAGGTATCTTGGCAGAGTTCCAAGTCTCCGTAATCAAATGCATTCAGAGTTTATCAGTGATGTTTATCAAGCTTAGCGCTCTTGATGATCCGGGCGGAGGATGTGAGACAGGATATGAGGCTGACGGTTGTGATCAATCACCGATAACATCACACGGGACTAACGAGGTGTCCTAGCGAAAGAACATGGAGAAAGGTTATAATTGGTAAAACTCATGATTATCTGCCTCAAAGATGGATTCATACTGTCTGGGGAGATGTTGGAGGGAGGGTGAGAGAAGGAGAAGTGAAATAAAACGTCAGTACCAAAACAGTGAAAGGTAATGAAGGGAAAGACAACAGCCTTACTACAGTTTGTCCATCAACAATCACGTCTCCTGTCAATGAATCCTCGAGAGACAGATGAAACCCTACCTGCTCTCTGTTATAGGATAACATAGAACTAAAATAGAAACTCAATTCTTGGTGCTTATATAGTAACACAAATATAAATACTACTTAAGTATATATACTATATACACATATAGTACAAATACTACAACCCCCCCCAAAAAAAAACATCCCAATAATTTTCTTATTTTTTTTAACATATTATATATTCATTTCATTGTTTAAATTTATGTAAATGGTCACAAAAGCCCAAATCCTCATTTTAGGTATCTTTTTTCTATTTGCCTCCCTATTGTAATTCATGTGAAATCGTACAATGTATAGTCCTCCTCAAGTCATTCAAGTCCCAAGATTCCCAGAGCCTCACCCTAAATGTGGAAATGAATAATAATAATCTTTTCTTAGTGCAAGGTACACATGATTGTGCAAGACATGGAAGAAGGTGCAGGATGCCGGTTACTACATTTATGACTTTATTAGGTGGTTTTTAGCCATGCAAGTAATTTATATAAAACTTAAAACATAAATACATTCCTATCAGCTTCATCTAGTGCTAGCACACTGTGTTTAACACAGTAACCTACGATGGTTAACATTACAAATATTATACCTCCCAAGCATCAGAATGTTAGCATTTAGCTCAAACCACCACTGTGCCTTAAGTCATAGTGAAACAGAAGCTGAAACTAATTGAAATCGAAACACACACCTAGGATACTGCTCAAGCACAGTTTAATATGATGCATGGTATTAGCTAGTCACCCCAAATCACATTTGATGGGGTAAATTTATGCAATTGCCCAGAGTGCAAGATGAGTTATCAAAAAATTTTTTTTATTATTTACAGGAAAAAGATGAAAAAGATACTTTGATATGAAAATACATTTTTTTTATTCATTTTTATTTTTTACACATTTATCAGGAAAAAAGAGATAAATGAACAATTAACACAGGCACATGGGAGTATAACTCCGAATGTATTCATTTAAATGAGAATGGCTTCAGAGCCGCTAACATGGCTCTAGACTTCTGGTGATTCATTTCAAAACTTGAATTTAATCTGTCCCTTTTGAGACCAAAAGACGTCTCTGTTTTTCGAGTCAAAACCCGACAGCAGTGCGGCAGACAGAACCAGCACCTGGATCCTCCTGCAGAGACGAACATATTAAGGGCATATCAACTGCTCAGACAGGCCTCACTTTGATCTGGGAATACACAGAGCCCTCAGAACTGACAGCTTGTGTAAGCAGCAGAACCCAGCCTGTCGCTCAGATCACTGCCACATTGGGAAAAGAAACCGCTCGCCTTCAAGAGTACAGATGTGGAGGTGCACTGGGAGAAAGTGCGGTGGTAAAAAAGCAAAATAAAAAGACACTGACACATGCCGGTTTTGAAAATGGAACGTTTCAATCGTAGAGGCAAGGTGGAGAGGTCTGGGGCATTTCAAACATAACACAACAGTCACTCTGTAGTCAAGGTCATGCATAGGGCAATTCGTTCCGAATCTTTGCGTGCCGCTGCTCCGATGGTGAAATACAAGTGAAATTAATGGGATGAATACTCTAACTGTCCAGTGGAATGATTCCACTTTCTGAGGGCTCATTCATTAAAAGGTTAATGACACGAAATGTGAAATTAATTTAATGTCCAATGATACATTCCCTGTAAATGTGTGTTAAGAGGGATGGACTGTGCTCAGCCATCGGCCTAATGTTCTTCAAAGTCAAGATGAATGGACCCCTCCCATCTAGAGTGAACTCCATTTCTCCTATACCAATCACAGACATGGGCTGTTGCTTTTTTCACCACCAGATTCAATTTATGGTTTAATTAACATTTTGGTGCCAAAAAGACAGTCATGTCTTCAATAGCACAGCTGGTCTGAGATGTATTGATGGATATTGTGAATTGAAAATGAAAAAAAAGACACTGAGACTTTGCCTTAGAGATGATTACATTATTCGACTGAGCCACATATATGAACTCACATTTGACAGCTGGTGGAAGACTTACTTACTGTCACTGTACTGTTAACTAAAAAAAAACACTCAATTTCTTTGTTCACAGGGGAGTAATAAAAACATGGCAACTAAAATGATCCATGTATGCAGTATGATGACAATTTCTAGTCATAATTTACCCTGAGCTCATCACAGTAATGTTGTGTTTGCAAAGTGGTTAATTTCTTTTTGATTCAGTGCCATCATAAAAAGACACTCTTTCTGGAAGGGAACAGTATTTCAGTTGTCAAGCCAGCTACAGGCTTACTTTCAGCGTTATATTAGCCACTGGTGATTAAAGCTTTAAATTTTGATCGCTGGTGATGCGGGCTCTCATTATTGGTCAACAGTAATTAAGCTATCACAGCAGGACAAGGTCATTTCCGCTCCCTGGTAATGATACAGACTGCTTTTCATTTGCTGACGTCTTTTCAATATCTAATGGCAATTACACTGGCAAACTTGAGCCAATTTGTTTGTTAACATCTATAAAAATACACCAAATGTACAAATATTAAGGACATTTCAAGACCTCTTATCTACGTTTCTTTTGTTACTGGTACAGAACTGTTGACAGGAATGTGTAGTCCTGGTGGCTCAGTTGTCTGGAGCATGTGCCATGTGAGGTGCTGGAACAGGACCCTTTGCTGAATGTTGTCCCTGTGCAATTTGTCCATGATCCAAAGAAATGCCACAAATAAAATGTCAAAATATGAAGGATATCAATAAGAAACACTGGCTTTTATCAGGATTTCCCTCAATGTTTTACACAATGAAGAGTATATGTTTTTTAGCATGGTAGCGCCATGGCTCTGGGGTTTTAGTCTATGGGTCTGTCACTCTGTCCACCAATTTGGTGAAAGGATTGCTATTCAGTAGTTGAAACATTTGGAAATTCTGTTACAGAAGTCCATGTCCGCCTCAAATTTTAATTTGTCCAGTAATTTGGCTTATGACCAGAAACCTGCCAAACTAATAACATACAAACAAGCCTAAGCTATGCTTTGTTTAGCACTAATTCGTAAATGTTAGTATGTTAAAACAATAAACTAAAGAAGTTCAACATTGTAAAAATTTACATCTACTAAAAATCAATATGTTAACGTCACTGTCAGCATGTTAGCATGCTAATGTTAGCATTATAGCTCAAAGCATTGTTTCTAAATGCAGCCTCAAAGAGCTGCTAGCATGACAATAGTCTATCAAATAGGGCTGTGTGAAATTAGAACTAGTGTGTAAGGTGTTTCGATTAATTTTAACGCAATCCATATACTGTAATGCATGAGTCAGAGATACAGTGGGCTGCGATAGTGACATAAGCATGTGTGGCCTTTGATGATCCATCCGTTGGTGGTAAGAGAGTGTGTTTTACCCTTCAGTGTAGTCTTTATATTTTCCCCTATGATGTGACACCAGCAATAAACGATTTGATTACCAGTTTAGACAGCAAGAAACATTGTGCCGCTATATACATAGATTTAGCAAAAGCATTTGAAACAGTTGACCATTCTCTACTTCTAGAAAGATTGCTCATTACTGATTTTGATAGGGATGCTTGCAGCTGGTTTCAGAACTACTTACGCGACAGACGTCAGTGTGTGACGATGGGGGGAGGCCAGTCTGTATTTCTGTCGATTACAACAGGCGTACCACAGGGATCTATTATGCCTCTGCTATGTTGTGTGCTTGTGCCCTCCCCCCCTTTTTTTTTATTAGCTTAGCTCACTGATGGGTAAATAGAGAGCTGAGGTGAAACCAGAACGTCTGGGCCAACAAAAGAGGCAAGTCCATGATCAAGTCTGCAGCTAGTTGTAATAACAGAAGGGTAGAGAGTAGCGAAAACTGTTTAAGTTTTTTTTTTTTAGCAGCAATTACAGATAAAAATTTGGAAAATAACCTTATAAGAGAGCTCTGGTGAATTTTATAGATATGGACAAAACCAAGTTATGGAGACATCCGTTCCCACACTGCAGCACTTGTAATTATAATGTAATTGTGCTTTAGGTTTGTTGCGATAGCAGCAAGTGCTATCCTGCATGCTGATTTGTCTTAGAATATGGAAGTTAACTTCAGGAACACGCTACGTTTTTTCAGATAGACCAATGATAAAAAGAGTAAATGAAAGATTGCATTGAGTTACAGAAGCGCTCTTTTTCATTTTCAATTAATTTTCAACTTTGAATGACATCACATCCAGGCTAAGTTCTCTGTCTCTTAATCAGAACCTAGCCTGGATGAGAAGTCATGACTTTGAATTTTTTGGTACTTTATGAAGGCTTACAACTGGGCCAGAAGTCAGACTACTTCCAATGATCTGTTGCAATTGCAGACTATACATTTTGAATTTGAAAAAGTCTTTACAGTTTTAATTTTTTTCCACATTTGAACAAACATTTGAATTTGAAATAAAAAGTAACAGCTCTAATAGATCACTACATTTTTATTGATACGATGCTTATTGATACAGTTATGTCTGAGTCATTTCAATAATCACTTACCTATTTACTGAACAAAGTAGTCAGTCTGTCCCTCTTGAGACTTTAAAAAACATCCTCTCATATCACATTATCTTCAGCAATTGGGTTTGCTCAGTTGAATTAATGGCTTTGTACCTGCCCAAAACACTGTACAGTATGGAACTGTGACACATTCAAGCTTATTGAAGACAGAGAACAGATATAGATTGTTTAGATTTACAGCTCTGCATAGGAATAATTACATTTTCTAATTGTGCCAAGGCTGAGCTCTCAAGGGAGCAGCACTGCTGCAAAACAAAGAAAGATTAATAATGAAATGATGAGACATGGACTATCAGAGGAAGATGCGCTGGGAGGGGAAGCTATGATTTAAAGATCTGGACAAGCCAAGAGTTAATCACTTTATCTGATTGGTATTTGAAGCCATGAATCACAATTAGCAAGCATTAGGATCTTTTGGTAGTTATGTGGAGTCCATTACCATGATTGGATGCTGCCTGTATTTCAGCCAGAGTTAATTTACTGAAGTAATGGAAATATTTTGAAAATCACCAGTGAAAATATGATGTGAGCCACAAGCTCCTCATTGAGGATCTGCAATATCTCAAAAGTATAACATTTTAGGTGGCATTTCAACTTCAATTGAGCAAAATGTTTAGCGCTGATTGCTAAAAGTAAGATTTACCCTTCTTAGATCTGTAGATCTACATGCTGTGCACTGAATTTTTAATAAATCAGCCCTCGTTTCACCTTCACTGTTGAAGACAAATGTTTTTCTTAGCTGATGCTGCGGCTGTTGCCTTTTTTTGTCTTATAATTAATGATTTCCTATCTTTGCTGCATTGTCTATATCCTTTTGTCTGTCCATGCTAGCCACTGTGTACTGTATCCTCTTGTCTTTGTCTGCCTTAATTATGGCAGAATAGGAGACAATGGGCCTTTTAATTGATAGGCCTTTCTCTCAGCTTACAGGTTTTGTATTATTTCCTGCCACAGGTTCTCAAAATGGCTGCCTTTGTACCTGCTTCCTCCATGCCTCTATTATTAACAAACCAAACAGTCGTCCTGGTTACCTGCAGATAAGCAGCTAGGCTAATTCAGTTAGCTTGCTATCTCATCAGTTGGATGCTTGGAAATCACCTAATTAGCTGTTGTGAAGTATTGTCCCTTTGTAAGTATACAATCAGCAGAAAAGATTAGCTTGGTTACTTTGCTGCTATAATTCAGAATTAACAATATGGTTTTGATTTTTTTTCTGCAGCCTTTTAATCTTTTTTTGAATTATTCACAGTCTGATCTCTAATTTTTGCTCTCGAGGTGCACAAAACTTCCAGCACCCTTTCCACAGAGCCTCTTTAGCATCACCTGGGGTAATTTGGAAGGAATGCTAATCTAGCATTCAGTTTGATAATATGTATATGAAATATTCACACTTCTCTCCCTCTCTCTCGGCGGTGATTTTTGCATCCTACAGTAAGCTGCAAGCTGCCTCTTTGTGGAAGCATGTGTCTGATATTGGCCGAGGCTCTCAGGGAGATGCATGTGTGTGTGGATGACATCCGGGAATCACTCAGACGAGTATCCTTCTTGACAGTTGCTCGCTGCCATCCGATGCCTCTCACCTGAGGCAGAGGCACCGACGTCCTTCAAAACCATCTGCCTGTCTTTCACTGCTAATTGATTTGTCCTTGGAATGGAGGTGTCTGGGAATGCTTCAGGGAGAATATGTATTTTGACAGATGCTCTGCACGAGAATGTGTACCATACACTAAAAAGGGCGGAGCCTTGAGTAGAAGACGCTTTCGGTGCCTTGAGGTGAATTAGTCATCTTTGTAATGTGTTGAGTTGTTCAAACAAAGCGACAGGGAGCTTAATGGCGAGGCGTCTCAGTATTTTACGCCACCAATCTGGTTTGTTTTTCTTGTGCTTCAAAGTACATTAAACTCTCTCTCTCTCTCTACAGTACTTCTCTCTTGCCCTCTGGTAGCTCCTTAACTAAGCCAGCACTTTTCACAGTCTTCAGGGATTCATGCCAAAATGCAAGAAAACACTATAACAGGAGGGAGCGGCCTCCCTGCCTTTTTGATATGGCCCGATAAAGCTTCGAAAACAGTTTCCCATCATCAGTAGTCAAATTGCCAAAGCACTGAAATCAATACATTGTGTGAGTTTGGGGGGGTTTACATAATGGTATTATGATTTTTTTTTTTCAGCAAGACCATGAAGAAAATAATTAATGCAGGGCGTTTGGAATTATTCAAAAAGAAAAGGCTGCAAGCCATGAGTCAAATGCGGTAGACTTTAGTTTGAGTTTAGTGCTCACAAGGGATTGCTCCAGAACTGATTTTTTTCTGCATTACGGCACACTAAACCCCTGGCCCCTCCTCCAAAAGAACACATCCCCACCCTTCAACTAACCAAAAATTATCTGTAAAAATGTAAGTAATCATCGACCTGATGTGCACTTAACAAAAAACTATAGGCTAAGTCTGCTTAAAGATATGCTGAAGTACTGCAGATGGCTGTGATATTCACAGATCTTCTCTAAAGGGATTTCAGTGAGAGAAGACACACAGAATTATTCAGTTATTCATCTTGTCACAGGCCAGGGTAAGCCACAATGTATGATCCATCATTGCCAAAACACATCTAAAATACTGAGGATATAAAATATTTATCATGCTCCAGTCCACTGTAATAAAGAGTACCTTTAACGAGCATCAAGTAGAGGATGTTTGGGGTTACATATGAAGAAAACTTTTACTTTTAATATCAGATGTGTCTCGATATGAAACCCACAAAAAGCAGCTTTTGCTGTAGCATTCTGGCCTCATAATTACCATGTAAGAACCAGTATGTGGGACTCACTCTCCTCTCGCTTCTCTCCCCACAATGTGGGAGCAAGCGCAGACTTAAACTACCCACCAATAATTGCTCTGGCTCCAAGGATCTATTCCCCGGTGCTTATATTGAACAAGGAGAGCAGCTAACATATTGGTGTCAGAAAACATTAAATGCCTGCGCCAGCATTAAAATGTAATTAATGTTTTCTACCAACATTAAAAGAAAATAAGAAACACAAACAAATTGCACATGAAATAGCAAAAAAGGAAATATTCATTCCTTTTTAAATATACATTCTTGCATATTCAACACCCCACTTCCCTCTTATATAATAACGCAGTAGTTACAGCGGCAAAAAAAAATTGAAATATGATCACAAAAACAAAATATCCTTAGACACAAGTATGTAGTAGGCTTTTAAAAATAAGGCTACCTGCATCCCTTGTTGGAGTCGAAGTTTATGCAGAAATGCAGTACCGGAGTAAAGTCCATGTTTAATTATTTGATTGTACCTGTGATCGCTTCCCTACTAATCTAATAATGGCATGAATGTCTGTTGGGGCTTTTAGTTGATTTCTGTGAGGCTGTGGGCTACAGAAGAGAGGATTAACCATTTGCATTTAGATTGTGTGTTGACACACAATATAGACATATGGCCCTGTGATTCAGACAGAGGAAGGTGAAAGCGGAGGCAGACAGAGAGGGCCCGAGAGATAGAAGTTGTCTATAGGGGCCCTTAATATGTTTTGTGTGTGTTTGTCTGTGTGTGTGTGTGTGTGTGTGTGTGTGTGTGTGTGTGTGTGTGTGTGTGTGTGTGTGTGTGTGTGTGTGTGTGTGTGTGTGTGTGTGTGTGTGTGCACATATGGATGTTTGTACGTGCTCATGGTTGAGGTGGTCCAGTGTTAATAGCCATGTCTATATCTCTCCCCCATGGCTTTCCTCAGGTCTTTCCCCTATCAGTGATGAAGGATTGGAGGATTCATAGTATTAGCTCCACTGTAGCTTATTGCTTATTAGGAGGCCTCAACACCCTGAGGACAACATGGAGGTAAATATAAGGGGAATTTAAGCAGGTTCCACCTAGTGAATGGGTGGATTACATGATTATGTAGAGGCCTACAGGGAGGCTTCGCTGTTAGTAGAGGCAACCAGGTGAGGAAAGGAAAAACATGAAAATACGGTAAGCAGAGGAGGAAAGACAGGAGGATGCCTTGAATGTTTACTGTTGTAAAAGAAACTCTCTGTGGGCCCTTTTTTCACCATACTGTGGGTGTCAGTGCTACTCTAATGTATCTGTAGTGTTATTGGTATTATACTCCAGGCAGAGTTGGACCTACTGTTATATATTGGGATAGTTAAATAAAATTTGTGTTTTTACAATAAATTCTCCACTGTTTTCACCAGCTAGTCGCTACCTTTGTCTGTCTGTCTGTCGTTTGGTGCTAGGCAGTGTACAGAGGCTTAATTAGAGCTTTTTTCACTCAGAACAGCTGCCGGTTACAGCTGGAAACAAGGTGGATGAGAGAAGGGTAGTAAAACCAAACCAGTTAGTCGAAAAATGCTAAAACCCTTAATAGAGCTGAGGAGTACTGCATTGTTGGGTGATAACTTTCTGTGGGTTTGTTACTGTGAGCAACTCCTTTCACAAAAGATTAGTGCAGCTTTAGGATTTTAAAATCCACATTTTAACCATTTTATGTAAACCACATTGTAAACGTCCATTAGATCTTGTAGAGCTTCTTTCTGGTTCAGCTTTGACCAGTTGCAGTTTTACATCGCAATGGATGACATTTCAGATAAATTCATTTTAATTTTCATGGTTTAGAAAAGTGTGTTAAACTATTTGTTCGAAACCAGTCAAGTTATCTGAACTTACTTGCCTACCCTATTGGATTCTGGTTAAAGCTGTGGTTTCCAGTGTCACCACGTCCCCATATCTCAGCAAAGAGTTAAGTGTTATCCTAATAATATCTTCATGATATATTAAACAATGGTCAGTATCCAGGTTACTGTAATACTCACTATATTGTAGTACATCACAGTGGACTTTCAGGCCATGAGTTAGCAAGTCGATGAAGTATGGTTGTATTGTATGAGGCTTTGTCTTTCTTGCACCACAAGAAGACCTAGACCTCCAACCTACAGAGCCCCCCTAAGGTCAATCTGTAAATCTATACTCTCGGTTTGCAAATCTACAAAAAAATACACACAGATTTCCTGAGAGTACAGATGAGAGTACTGAGTGTACAGATTTATACATGGCTCTATTTTTTAACAGCTGACCTCAGGGGGGCTCCGTACCTACCTTTTCACCTCTTGCATTCCATTCATGAATTTGTAAGTCTTCAGGTAATACAATCCGTGTACCATCATAATTATTTCAGTTACCCTACAATCAAGGGTTTTCGTGAATATTGTAATAAATCTCAATTTAGTCAAGAGAAATGTTTCATGTGAATTGAAGTAATTTGAGATTAGAATCCCTGATGTTTCCAAGAGCTAGAAGAGCCAATTATTGTCTGGAAATACATTCATACATTTCCAACCCATGTTTGCTAAAGTGCCTTGCCCAATGCCATTTCTGCAGCTCATGTGCAGAGATTGGAGACTTTTCCCATTCAGTTTCACTTTGTCAAATGGCAATTACTTAAGGGAATATTATTCCTTCAGTTCTTGATAGGGCCTGCTCCAGCAATAACCGAAATGTGTTGATGTGGCTGAGTGGTGAAGACTTGCGTGACAAATCTTCTCATAAACCCACTCAATCGATCAGTGCATGAAGCAAATGTAAGTTTGCTAAGTCTGTGGGGGAGTCAAATGCATCACACATAATATACTGCGTTTGTCTTTTTACTGTTCTTTCAGTTGATATTTACAGTTTAGAGCTCCGTTGTGCGAAACAGTTCATTAGCGCAATCGATCCCAAGGTATACACTTCTCTGTCATGCTGTCAAATAAGCATGGTCTCATAATGGTCTAAAGCTGTTTTTATTGATATCCCTCAATGTTTCTTGTGTTTTCTTTTTTCCATACCAACTTTCCTCGCTCAGATAAATCTTTCATTGATTCCAGCCTTCAAAATATTGTCTTCCCTTTGCTGGTAAACTCTAGCAGTGTAATTGACGTTTTTGAAAAGTTATGACTAAATAAGTCATATAAACTCCGAAGGCAGACACAAGAGTCAGCAATATACAGCGGCCTTGTAAGTATGTAACACATTTTATTTTAGAGGATCTATAGTTCATATCCTCTTAGTCTTTCATGTAGGTTTCAGATTGCAGTTTGATAGAGGAAAGATAGCAAATGTGTCAGAAATCTTCTTGGATGACTTCATAATTTAATAATTCAATTGATTAATGATGGAAAGGAACAATGGGAATTAAAATTTTCTGCTCTCATACAATGAGAAGGACCTGTGCACTGTGGGGCACCTTAGGTTCTCTCTTCCAGTTTGACTTAAAGAAGCTTTTGCTTAAGAATATATGTTTTAAACTGACCGTTTGCTAGGCCCGCCGTCAGGATTGTCCAATCATAGCTTGGCAGCTGTAATTATGTCAAGCTGTCAAGCATTGGATTTTTCCACAGTGAGGCTTGACATTTAAAGAGTTTGGAGGGTGATGTATTTTTTAGCCTATACGACACCAAACACAAAAGTAAAAGCGTAAGAAATTGATTGAACTGTGAGTATATGTGCTGTAATATAAATGTTAGCATGCCTGGCTAACTAGTTTACTACCTACAGTAGTAAATGCGTTATTTCTAAAGGCAACAGGCATGCCATTGGCTAACTATATTATTTTGTGGGGTTGAGAATTACATTAGAAGAATACCTGTTTAGGGCTGGAATATCCAGCCTGTGGGAGACAAAATGCTAGTATATCAGAATTGCATGAACAATTTTCCCACTTGGCTTCTTATTATGGTTTAAACAATTTGACGCAAACACATAAGTATGCTTCCTGGGGTGGTTGTTTTAGAGCAGATGACGTTTATATTAGATTTTTACATGTAGTATTGTACTTTGGTATTAGGGCTAACCAGCTCTACACTGACATACACATACAATGTTGCTCATTAATTTCGATGCCTTATAATAGATCATTAACAAGTGAGGATGCATACTTTATACCTTGGACATGTAGCTTTAGCCTCAGGCCCTGTTCGTACCGGGCATTAACATGCCTCTTGGGTGATCCAATCACAAGTGGAGAGCTCTAAGAACATCAGTTCACACCTGGCATTAGAATGCGTCGCCACATGCGTCTCGGGTGACCACTTGTGGTCGGATCTCCCCTCTGCTGTACATGTCTGAGTACTGACATCCATTTATGCAGAGGATGTCAGTTGAGTAGTCCTTCAATGTGGCCCAGGACATATTCGTGTACAGACTGGTAAAAGAACATAGCCATATGCGGCCCAGCCCACCTCTGAATGTGGTCTGAGCGATTGGATCTCAGTGCGTCCTCAATGCGTCTTGGGTGCAATCACACCCGGACTTAGAGCTGTCCGCTTGTTAATGCCAGGTATAAACAGGACCATAGTCTTGTAGCGTAATATATTATGTAGCCATCATTTGTAGCCATCATTTGCTTATCAAAAATCCCTGTACAGGGTTCTTGTTTTAACATGAATCATCTAGAAACATTAAAAAGTCATCTGGAGAGACAGATTTCACCCAAATCATGGTCTTTTAGCATTAGCTTATACTATAGCTATTTCTATCAAAAGCTGATAAAATTCGGGTTGAGAAGTTATTTCAGCCAACAAAATTGATGGTCATCGGCTGCTTTTTGTTTGCACTTTTGTGTGAAATCGAAGACCAAATATTTCAAAAATTACTTTGAATTTCAAGTGGTAAACATGCCACCATTGTAAACTGCAGATGTGCAGTGTCCAAATGGATCCTGACAAGGGTAGCGACAGTAACTACGGGGGGCAGAGCTAAGCAAATGGTCAATTGTTTTTCTATCTTAATTTTCTATTTTACATTTTGATGGTTTATATTTTAGGGTCTATGAGAAAAAATACATTTTTCTCATCTAAATAAATAACATTATCACAAATTAATGGCTAGCTCGTATTGAACAGTTTTCAAATTTGCCATACTTGAAGCAGATTTGTATAGTGCAGCTTTAGGCAGCCTAATTATTCTTAGCATCACTGGCCCACTGCCCCGCCAGTGACTTAACTAAAGAATATCAGTGCAGTTTCTCATAAAGCCAGATCAATTATTCCGAGTGGGACCCGATTTTTGTCTCATTTCCTGTGTTAATTTTTCACAGCTTCACAGGGATTGTATAGGCAGGAGGCACCATCTGTGCACCTTTGCCCAAACAAAAAAAAGAGAACATGTCCCCTCCGTGTTTAAGATAATCTCATGGAGGCACTTGTTCTTCTGGAAATCCCTGGCCACTGAAATCAATTTGCTTTCATCAGGCCTAATGACACTTGGTTTGGGCTTCCATTTCCAAGTAGGCCATTCAGGGAGCTATTGATGGAGGATGAAGTAACTCGGTGAAAACACTTCAGTATGCAATGATCCATATGGTTAATAGACTTTACTAAAAGGAAGAGCACACCCTAATAGTATCTCTGATAGTTTTAAAATGAAAACTATATACCTTTTACTTAAGTGGTATATTTATTTATTTATTTATTTACTTATGCTTTTATTAATTTATTTGACTTGTACATGGTCATTTATGCTACAGAAACCCATTTGTGTAATCTCTAAAATACAGCTGTGACATCTGGCACATTAGCTGTTTCCAGTCAGTTTCAAAAGAACTGTTTAGAGATTCAACCGACTGTATTGATAAAATATATGTAAGAATGCTAATAAAAAGGACTGTGGAACAAAAAAGCATTAGCATTGTTCATAACTGCGCTGCACATCCATTAACAAGAATTAGAGCCCACAGACAAGCTATTGTAACAATACAGTCAGCTAGCTAAACGTAGGCAACAACAATGCTAAAATGCTGATCTTTATGCCACAATCATTTCAAATCATATTTTCTATAATTACCAGTTCCCCACTTGTAAATAGCCTTCATGTCAACGTCCAGGTCATAATATTAATTACAAAGTTACAAATGGGAAAGTACATTTTTTCTGAAAGCACCTATATATACGATTTGGTACTAAAAAGTACAGAAGTGCCAGCAAAGTATGTTGTTATAAGTAGTTAAACATGGCAATTTAAGAGATATAGTGTTGTCTTGAACAAGCAAGGTATTTTTAACCCTCACATGTCCAACTCTGCATTAAAACAACCGTCCCCAGTGTTATCATAGTAGTGTAGTACAGTACTTTTCTTTTTAGCAAACAATCTGCTTGCTAGGTAGTATGACGTTCTTAGCAAAATGTAGCTAACATTTGTGTGTTTCTATTTTGTTTTTTTTGCTGGTTTTCTCCAGTAATGAGTAAGAGGCATTAGCACAAGAAGAGGGACAGCTGCCACCTTGCGTTGTCCGATGACCTGAATGCTCACAATATGTAAACGTGGAAATGTTTCCCATCATTACCTTCCCTCCCACATGACGTGAACGTGGCACGAAAAATTACCATGTTCACCATTTTAGTTAAGCCTGTTGAAATGCTACCGTTTGCTAATCCGCACTAAATACAAAGTACAGCTCAGGCAGATGGGAATTACATTAGTTTTGCAGGTATTTGGTCAAAAATCTAAGTGTTGGGAAAATTAAAACTTTGACCTGAGCAGCAAATTAATAAAACTAAATTAGTAAAACAGATAATACATTTATTTACAAGTTAGCAGAAAATAAAATTCTTATAACAAATTAGTAGAAACAAATCATAAAGTTATTTACAAAAAATACGATAATATATAAACTAACTGGACTGTCTTCTCAATCTCTTGACAAGAGAAGGTGCAAACTGAAGGCAGCTGCAGATTAAAAATAATTTTAGCTCATTTTTTTAACACCACTGACGAGTAGCCGACTTCAATAACTTCAAAAGGCACAAAGCATTGAACCGCAACCCAGCCGGGTTCATCACTTTTTTGTGTCTGCCTGGAAATGCTGATGTCGCCTTTACTACTTGCAGAGTGTTTCTGTATTTGGTTTTGTTTTGTGTTTTTGCAGCGCATCGGTTGTCAAATTGCAGATGTTGTCTTAATTTGCTTGTGTTTTGTCTATTTGCATGTTTTTTCTTAAGCTTCAATGCATTGACCTCTCTCAGCCACCATACCTTCCACCTCACAAATGTTGCACGCACCTGGGTCCAGAAACAGCAGGTGCTTAAGAACGGCATTTTTTGCTTCTCTTGCCTGGCGAAGTATTTCAGGGTGGTTTTTGTTGACCTTTGGGGCCACCACTACTTTGTCTATTTCAGTTTTGCAACATTTTTGCAAAACCGCTTTTATAAAAATATTTGAGCTCTCTCCTTCTGCTTTGAATACCCCCCCCCCCCCCCCAAAAGATGCTATTCCCAATACAACACTAAACCTCTGAGCCCACTGGGATGCCTGCAGTAAACCAGTAACTGAGCAAGATAAGCAACAATCAGTCAAACAGCTCAATATTTGAGCACATCACTGGCTAATCAAAGTCTTTCCCCACAGGAAAGACTGAAACAGAATATGTTCGTCTCCCAGGATAAACCAGGTGTCAGATCGGCTGGATTGTGAAACCAGCTGCAACCGACCGTTATTGTCACTGCTGAGACAGAAAAAAAGCTACTTGAAAAGGAGTTTTTCAAAGCATTATGCTGATATTTCATGTTTTGCAGAAACCTTGGCTCCAAACAATACAAAAAAACAAAAAGTGAAATCAGTCATTTTGTTTCTTTTATTTTTCTCATGTCTTGGAACATTTGGGGCAAAACTATTACTTAGAAAAAACAATTGTGCTAGAATGCTTCAGATTGTGATCTTATTTTTAGAATTTTGTCAGGTTTTCAGGATTTGACTAAAAGCAGCTTGTTTAGAGCATTTGTTTCATGTAATCCATCTGATTTTTAAAGGGTTTTATTCAGATTTTTAGAGGTTCATCAACCTGCCGTAGAGGAACATAATTCAGCTGAAGTTAAAAGAACCAAAAGGGAACCATGAAATGTGCAATATTCTCCAAAACACACATACGTACTGTGCCACAATTAAACAAAATCCGAGACAGCTGGCACCTCTCATTCACCTAACATCTTCTCCCTCCACCATCCCACAGAGGAAGAGTTACACCCTTTTTGTTCCCCCACCATCCCACCTCTTCTGTAGGTATTCATTTCCAATTATCTCAAATGTTAAATCTGCATTGGGGCTTAGTCTCTGAATATTTCATATCGCTCATTAAGCACAAGTTGAGCCACCTTTACTGTTGCTGCTACAGCTCTGCATGAGTTTTCCTTCTAAAATAACAGCTCTTTATGTTGCATGGTCTGTGAATTCAGATGTTTAACAGTCACTTTAAAGAGCACTGCTAAAGGTAGAATCAGCTAACTGCTGATCCGCCTTGGAAAAAGTGCAATTTTTTGTAATGCAGAGCATTTGCATGAATGCAGGTTTTCTTGTCTTCAGTGAACACGTGGTTGCACACAGTATCATTTATCTTGGTATTTCATTATGGCTTGTTTTATGTTAAGGTGTTTAATATAATCCAATTGAGTTAGATAGAGCTGAAAAGTTACAAAAGCTTGATTTGTATAATGCATAAGTACCAGATATTCAGACAATAAAGGGCTTTGTGCGCTACATCTCAAAATCCCATGACAAAAATAATACAAGGAGAAAAGTAATTCAGTTGTACCATCAAAGAAAAAAAAAAGTAGCAATAATGGGGAAATTTCCATGATTAAAACTGACTTTAGTCCCACAGCAGTACAGTTAGTTGTCCTTCATGAGGAAAAGACAGTGAAAAAATATCCATTTTGTTAAATAGAGCTCTGAATGAGCCATTAGCACATAATTGAGGCCATGAATAGAAGTTTAATGAATGGAAAATTATCAATCATTAACCCACCCTAATCAGTCATTTATTCCGTAATAAGACACAAATCTTGATTGTGTTGCATAGTATAATATATGACAAACGTAGCTGTTGTTGGCATGACAAACAACACTGATTGATCAAATCTACATCTTCATTCTACAATACACACAACACACAGCATGATGGAAAGGGGGTTGGCATTGGAAGTTGTTTTTTCCTACCTTATTTTGCATTTGTAGTCCTCCTCCTCACATTAATAAAGTGAGACACATTCATACCTGGGAGCAACCCAGTAAAACCACAGGCTTACACTGTTTACCACTTACCAACTCCACTAGAGCAATTGGGGGTTAATTGCCGTGCTCAAGGGCACCAGAGTGGTAGCTGCTGAGGTAGGAGGGACCATTACTCATTCAGCAATGAGGTTTTCCCAAAAGGAGTAGAGATTCAAACTGGCAGTTCTTCCAAACAGAGGCAAACTTCACCAAGCTTTAGGCTACATTCACTTCTACAGGGATGTATAAATTAAATACATGCAATATCCCACCCATAACCGTATCTCTAAGACATCTAAAGCAAAATTAGAAAATTATGTATTACACAAAAGTTTTGTTCTATAAAACCCTTTCAATACCAGTGATTGTTCAATTATGGCATAGTTTGGAGGGTTGTATCTTTTTATTGCCAACATAATTACCAACACAACACAGCCAACACACCCAAAACTGTAAAGAAAATTAAACATCGCGTATGCTAGTGCTAACGTTAGCTGCTTCCATTAGCATGCCCAGCTAGCAAGCTAACCCCCTCAAGTAGTAACAGCGTTACCTCCAAGGTAAAAAGCGTACAAAATTATTATGTAGGGTTATAAGTTACTTTAAAAAAGTCTCTATTGGGGACTGACACATCCACTGTGTGGGAACCACTACGGCTATTATATTAGAGTTTAAGCTAATGTTAGCGACTCCGTCCGGCTCAGTATGGGCAAGTTTACATTTCAGCAACCAGCAGCCCCAGATAAAGTCTTTATCAAAAATAGTGTTACGTCTCCCAAACTCAGTCAGGTAGTTCTTATCTTAAAAACCTTTTTTTTCCTGCAAAAGTTTAACATACTATTATTAACAATAAAGCAAAAAATGTAACCTCTGTGTTGCTTGTCTGATTATGTTTTTCTATAGTAAGGAAACAGGGCTATGTTAGAACATAACAACATAAAAATGCCATTTTAATCTATAATACTGTACTATAGTAGTAGGGCTGACTATTTTTTGGTTTACTGCTATACAAAAACAAAGCTGCTCCTGTGTTTCTGATTATCTTTATTTCTGATTATTTCTGATGATCTGATACATGATTATCAGTTGGTGAGGATAATGACTTTTTGCCTAGGACATGTAGTTTTAGGCCCGGACCTTTAGCTTGATGTTCTGTGCAGTATGTAGACATCAACTGCATATTTAAGGCCCTTTTACATTGTTCCATTTTTCAAATGAGTCAGTTGGGAACATTAAAGGTCAGCTGGGGATGCAATTTTCAACCGACTCCCGGTTTTAGCGTAATTTAGCTAGCTAGTCACAGTTAAAACAAAATCTGTCATGTGCAGTAGTCCTTTCAACTGGTAAAATCAGCGGATGTTGGCTAGAAATGAGAAGCCTGCTTTCTGAACATAGCCAATATAAAATGTTAAATCAATTAATCCACAGACATGGTATTTTTCCACATTTTTCTCTTCTTTTGATTGAGCATCAGCTACGGATCTCCCAAGTGTTGTTGTTTTTTTTTTAATGACACACTCTAAATTCACACACAAGGACACACACAAGTCAACATCCACTACACACAGAAAGTGTCACACACTTCCCATCACAGCATCTAAACCGGTGTCTCAGTAAAGAACACCTGACTTTGTTCTAGTCCCGCTCACTTGCCGCCGCTTCAAAGGCATCATTAGATTAAAGAGAGCGAGGATACCTTTGCTTTTTCATCACTTCAGCACTCGGCCTGCTCTGCTCACATCACCTGCTGGAATTTGAATGAGACAGATCTAGATGAGAAGAATTGTTGAAGAGGAGTCAGAATATATGGAATTCATATATCTGTGTTTATGTGTTTTGGCCACATCCTGCTGTAGATAGATCCAGATTTGAGGGAATAAACAGCTGTAAAGTTTTGCCCCTAGATGTCTTCCTCGTTGAATTGCAGCACCTTTGCCCCATGTACTTTTATTTTTTTTGTAAGAATTGTTACCTGGATTGAACTTATTTATTTGTACCAGTTTTTTTTACGCTTTTTCAAAATTTTTCACTAAGTTTGTTAGTTTTGTTCTAATGTAAAGACGCTAATGAGAGTTTATCTTCTTCAAAAGTCTGTAAATGTCAAATCCATCAAAGGGATAGTTGAAGTCATCTTGGGAAATACACTTATTAGCTTTCTTGCTGTAAGGTAGCTGAGAAGCTTGAAACAAATATAAACAAACACATATTTACACTTCAGCTATATTAAACCAACAAGATATATCATTTTAATTAGTGAGATTTAGAGGTGCTGTTTGACACATTTTGTATCCTTTGGACAGAGCCAGGCTAGGTTTTCCCATTTCCAGTCTATATGTTAAGCTAGGTTAACAGGCTGCTGGCTGTGGTTTCATATTTAACTGATGACCATGAGAGTGGCATCAACAGCAGTGACTTTATCCATCTAGCATGTATCAGTACAGCATGTAATATACAATGCAATGCATCTGAAATAAAATCTATAAAAACATTAGAAATGTTTTTTTTTCCATCTTGAGAGAGAGGGAAGTGGATTTTCTGTGTTCACTTTATAGTTATGGAACATTGAAGCCAAGGCAGTGGTCCTTTGAATAGGCTTATTCCATATTCTATAGAGTTACAGTGGTATTCGCTTTTTATATTATGTCTTGAAAGCAACATAAGCCTCAACGCCTTAGCATTAAGCTATGTATTTTGGTCATGCCATTGTGGTTCATACTTGTATGGAACTCTGAGCCTATTCCAGCATGGGTTACCACATGATACCACTGGTGTGTAACAGATCAACATTTAAAATACATTCAATTATCTTTGCTATGCACATTGGGATTAATCATTTATAATACTAGGTTGACTGCAACGAATTATTCCTCAGTTCCTGTGCCACTTCTGTCACATAGATAGAACTGTTTGGATATTATACAGGGAGATGGGTGGCTTTGAGAAAAGTGGTTGCAGTGCTTACCTGATTTAATATTATTCATAAAGGCCCTGGCGATGGGGATGCCAGCCTGATGTCTCTCATTAATTCTTCAGTTCAGTGAGCTGTGGACAGACACAGCAGATTGACAGGGGATGAGGAGACTTCACCAGCATCTCCTCAATGCTTTGAAATGGGAGTAGAGTTAAGCTTTGATGCCTCCTATTGCTAAATGGACATGCGCTCCCTTCCATATACACACCCTCCCTGCACCCGTATCCCACCCCCCACACACACACTGTCAGTCTGTCCTCCCAGTTTGAATACATGAATACTGTAAACTGTAGCGACAGGGCAAATTACTATGTGTGCTATCAAGCCACAAAACATCAAATGCTTTTAAGACTTTCTGTGAGTGTGAATATGGAGATCAGGAGGCTTGATTTGGTACAGCCTGGAGGCAGGTGTGGTAGTTTTTGAGATATGACAATCATTGCAGTTTCTGTTTAATTCTCCCATGAGTTCAATTAACAATCATTTTCTATAGCTGTGGCTGATTGCACAGTATTGATCAGCAGCAGCACTTACCCCAAGGTTTTTCCAACGTTATGTTATCTTACATATACAGCCTTGGTGCCTTTTCATGTATTCCTTGCCTGACACCACACACATAAGTAGGGATCACGTGTTGTTCTCTGCAGGAAACTACACATTTTCCTCATAAAGAGCACATTTTCCATTTTAGATCAGGGAGATGCAAGTGTTGCTCCCTTACCTCCTAAATTCAAACATGTAAACCACTGGCCCCAGCATGTATAATGTATGATGTAATGGAAACACAACCATCTCTCACTGCTGACTGAGCCACGTTCAAACTGAATCACTGACAACTTTGGAGCTCTGTGTGTTTAACAATAAGAAGAGGGGAGGATAACAGAAACAAGACATGACTGATATGGATTTTGTCAGTCAAGTTTTTATATTGCAGGTCAACAGGCACAATGTGTCCACTCTGAACAGAGGCACTGAATAAGGTCAATGTATGGAGGATGTCTATTGAATGTCAACATATTTAGGCACAGTGATGCTTAGGGCTAGATACTGACATAAGCATGCTAACATGGTCACAATGACAAAGCTAACATACTGATGTTTAGAAGGTACAATGTATACCATGTTAACCCTTTTAGTTCTATTTGTTAGCATGCTAATATTTGTTAATTAGCACTAAACAAGACTAATTTGAAGGCAGTTAGTTTTGCAGGTATTTGGTAAGTTTGATCTCATCATTGCGCTAAATGAAAGGTCAGGAGACCATTTAGTTATTACAATTCATCCTGAGAGGGACATGGATTTTTGTAACAAACTTCATCGCAATTTGTCCATTTGTTGTTGAGATATATCACTCAAAACCACAGCCTCATGGTGGCGCTAGATAAAAAATCAGGGGATTGCCAAATCTAAATATCTAATATCAAAATATCTCAACATCTACGAGTAAGTTTGGCCTGCTAGTAGTTGCAGATTAAAAGTCAGGGGCACCGTGCATATATGTTCCAAATTTCATGGCAATCCATCAAATAGTTGTTGCAATATTGTTGTCCAGGACCAAAGGGGTGGAACTACATCCCAACTGTAGCTAGGTATCCATCCAAATTTTAACTGAATTTTGAGAGAATCTGGAAAAAAAAAACAACCAAAAAAACATAAGCAAATTTATGCATGTTTCCATCCACTACTTTTATACGAATATTAGGGGTTGTTGCTTCAAGATAAACAGTTGGTGGCACTAATTCTCCAGTCATGTCATAAAGACAGAAAGTAAGAAGAATAAAAGAGAGCCAGTCAAACCTCAAAACTGTGAAAACAATGTAGAAAACATGATGAAAATTTGGCATTTAGATTTTTTCATGTATTAAAATAAATAATGTTACAAACTCTTCAGAGTGCTACACAGATTTGTTTTGTCTGCCACTCTTTATTGTCTGTTCAGTGGACTAGAAGCTCCAGTTGAAGTTTAGTATTATAACATTATTTGCTAAGTCTGTTTCAATTGCACTCTGGCGCATTTTGCTTTTATTGATACACCCAACCTTTCCACATCAGCCAAGCCTAAACTCTTTTGCAAGATTTTGAGATTTTTTCGAATTTTTGGTGTTTCCAGTCTGGTTTTTTATGCACATATTGAAAAATCATATTAAAAACAGGTGACTGGAAACAGTCACCTGTTTGCGCATGCGTGCGGACTGTCCTATATGCGCAGCAACAGTCACCTATTGAGACAGTTGGAATTGTCTGACACTGAGACTAAAAGCTGTTCAACTCTTATAAGCTGGAGCATAATGCCTGAAATCACTGTAAATGTAGTGTAGGTCAGTTGTTGCAAAATACTTTTTAGTATTTGAGTTTAGCAGTACCATTGAACTTTGTTACAAACATATACAATACACCTATTGCCATCCTCCATTAATATGGTGACATGTGAAAGTAAACATGTTCAAGTCACCAATGACAAAAGACAAAATGTTTTCTATGGTAATTACTGACTACAAGAGAAATCTTTCTTAATCTTATTTTTTATTATTGTTTTATTATTGTTATATTACAAATATCACAATCAACAAATACTGAAGTCAAGGCCTACTCAATGAACTTTACACTGAAAAGCAGCAGGGTTTGGTTTGAAAGGCTGCAACATGATACATTTTCCTTGACAGCGCCTTGAAAAGTGTTGGCCTTTCAAAGCCAGCCTCTTAATGTGAAACATTTATTGATGGACCATAAAAATTAATTTACAATAAATAGAAAAGTAAACAATATAAATATGAATATATTTAACATTTAACATTTTTAACATAATTCACATACATAGTAAGGGCTGAAGTTTGAGTCAAGGGTGATTCAGTTACCCAGTCTTTCAAAAACAGTAAGACTGTAAGTTGAGGTAAAACTGTTTAATGAAGGCCTCCCAGCCTATGACTAACATAAGCCTTTGAGATGGCATATTGATGTTTTCAGTGCTTAAAATTGAGTGCTCTTAATTTTTCAGACAACTCTGACCCAAGTGAAATTATCAACACAATGAAAAAAGTGTTTTAAGATGAGGAGTTGCTTTCCTTCAGGGATTTCACAGTTTCTCATTTCTCTCTGTGCTAGACTGGCAAACAATGTGAGCTACAGTACAATCAAATAGTGTCAACTCTGACCTTGATGGTTTGGAGATACAAACATAAATAAGAAATTACAATAAAATGTTTAGAGTACATCGACATTCAGTGTAAAAATTTCCTTAAAAAAAGTTACTAGGTTTACAAAGTGTGAAAAATACTGTATTTCCCCATTATAAAAAACGCCGCCTTGAACGAGGCAAGTGAAGTCGCTTCATATGCAATGAAATAGAAGAAAGGAGAGTATGAAAACACAATACATTGTATACATGAAATTAATGTGTTGGTTCCTTTTTTGTGTGAATCTGTTTGAACCAGCGTGCTACCACACTCATGTGCTTTCAGAGGCTAATGCATTACCATTGTAAAAACAGTTAAAAGTCATTTTTTGAATGGCTGATGTCTTGTAATGATAGCGCTGGAGAAATGTTCAAACATTCTTATAGTGATAGTTACAAAGTTGATTCAGGAATGCTACAGATGTCTCCGGCAGTGACATCATAATTTAATTTCACAAACTGACACTTTTTTAAACAAAGCAGTAGTTCCTGAAATGCAGGCTACCTGATATTCAAGTGTACAGTACTTAATAAGCAGTACTTTATGTGTCCGTTAGACAGTTGTGACAGAAAGGAAGGCGTTGTGTACTTTAGAACCCTCAGGAACTCTGGCCCCATGGCTCATCAACTCCTGGATGGTCATCCAGTTGTCAAGGATCTTTTTGTTTCGTTTCTTCATCATCTTTTTGTGACTGAGCTCTAAGATATTGATCTCCTTCCTGCCCTCAGCTCCACTGGCTGGTCCCTCCTTTAGACACTCCAGGCGGCTCTTTTGCATGAACTCCCTCCTCTTCTTCTGCTCCCTGGCCCGTGCCAAGTGCTGCTTCCTCTCCTCTTTGCTCCAGTAGCGGCCCATCTTCATCTCACTCATGGCATCATCATCTGTGGTCATACCCCCACTCCTCTCCTCTCGGATCCTTAGCGCCCGCTCCCTCAGGATGCGATCACGAGCAGGCCTCCGGGCCACGTAGCGTGTGCCGTCAGCGCGGACTTTGACCTTCCACTCTAGACGGGGTTCCCCAGGGCGTCCGTTCCTGTGCACAGGATCTCGACAGACGCTGAGCAGACTCAGCTGGCTCTGGGAATACTCCAGGGATGAGTGCTGTTGTAGCAGATGCATGTAGCTCTGCAACACAGAGAACACTGTTAGAAGAACTGTCATCAGAGGAGCCTTACTCAAGGGCAAATCAATGTTTCTTTGGCACGTCTCTTCTTGATGATACATACCTGGAGTTGCCTTGATCCCGCTTGGCCTTGATAAGGGGTTGTTTGATATGAACACCCGTAGTCAAGCCCACTCCTTGAATCTCTGGTCCTGCCTTTCTTCTCACACCTCTCATCATCTGCAGGTAAGGCAGGGTCTGACTCAGACCTGGAAGGGTTGCTCTGGTCTGGGCTGCTAGAGATAATGGGGCCTGGGTCTGCTGGTCTGCTACGACTGGGTGTACTCTGGGGCTTGGGGATAGGGATGGGGCTGGAGGGTGTGGAAGACGCCACTCTGAGGTTTTTCTGGTTGGTGATGCTGATGTGTCTCTGCAGAGAGTGGTCAGGAGATCTCTCCATACCTAACGGTGTTGACCGTGCACTCTCCGCTGTGTTGTAGGCACTGGAGCTGTCCTTCTCTCTGATCTTATCATTGTCCAACCTCTCTGGGTGTTCGTGGATGTCGGCCAGCCTGCCTTGCCGCTTGTGTCCGTCTTTGGGGCTCCGTCCTGGTGAGCAGGATGCAGACTGTGAGGGGTCCAGCTGGTGAGTCTGGCGGAGCTGATGTGCTTGCATGATGTTCTGACACTCCAGCTCAATGCTGCGCAGTTCCTCATTTAGCATCCTCAACTCTTGCTCCACCCCTCCCCCTCCTCCTACACTATCCACACCATCTCCATGCCCTCCTCCCTGTTCAGTGAGGCTACACTCTATACTGTGTCGAATAGAGTATACCCCACACTCGCCTCCATTCCGGATTTGACACTTGAGCTCCAGAAGTTGCTGGAAGTGATTATCTAAACCTAGGATCCCACCTCCACCATTGCAAATACTGACTATCCCTTCATGGCCTTGGCCTTTGCACAGTGTCCTTTGACTCTGGGTGTCCTGTGGCACTACAGTCCCTCGTCTTGTATGTGGATGCTCTGCCCGCCATCGGTCCCTCAAACAATGGGCCGGGCTCCTCCTGTGAAGTCTGGCCAGTAGGGGTTGGTGCTCCGGACTGTCTGTACTCCGCCCAAAGCCACTGTCTTGATTATTGGAGGAACAAGTAGCTGTGTCGGTCGTCATGTCTTCTTCATTTTGATGCTGGTGTGTGAAGAAAGATAAAAACAGATTTATTCAATTGCAAGAGCTTCTTATGTTTGTTGCTGTTAATGACTAGGTTACGCAGTGCATTGTGGAAGGGACAAAATCAGCCAAATATCCCTTGAAATTATCTCCATGTTTGACAATTGTGCACATCACAATTTACATCTAATGCCAACATTTAGTGTCAATGCAGGAAATACCAGTGCCCTATATGTAGTGAGATGGAAAGTGAGGGTGTGGAGGTCACGGGGATCGATGGACGTGTGGCACGTCCAACTTTCATGCATAGCTTACTTGCCAAAGCTGTAATCTTTTCCTAACCTTAACCATACCATAGTTGCCATGTGCAGATATTGTAGAAAGTTAGAACATTTGAAACACTTCTATTGAATGTAATTTTGGATAGTTAGTCTCTCCTTCCTTCTACCCCATCACCTCTCTTCCAGTCTTGTCTTTCCCGGATACCTTTCTGCCTCTTTTTGAACATTTTTGGCTCCTTTGATTTATTTTTCTCAGCTCACGCTCTCACCTCATCTCCTCTGTGAAAGTTATGTTCCTTCTGCTTCCTCCTCTCCTCCAGGATCTCCATCTTCAGCTCTTCCACAAGCTCCTGTTGCTCGTCATCCAGCCATACTTCCTCTGCCAGCTGAAATCACAGTTTCTTGTCAGAAACCTGTCTCTCTCTGAATATGAATGTTTTTGTGTGCAGAAACTCCAGACGATCATGCTGACAGTTGGAAGGAAAGGAATAGGCACCTAGCAGGCAGCTGTTGTTATTTGACATGACATAGGTTGTCAAGAGAGGGCAAGAAGCCTGTGTAGGTGTGCATGCGTGTTTACCTGGATTTCTGGTCTTGTCACCAGTAGTATGATGTTCCTTGCTTCTTCACTTGACAACAAGGTTACGGCTTTCTGTCTGTCTTGCACCTCACAGCCATTTATCTACACATTAAAGACAAGTAAATAGTAGATGGTAATTTTAAGAGGAAGGAAATTGCAGAAAGTCCTAACTACATACCCAAGAAAGTATTACCCAAATTACCCAGCCTGTAATTTTATCATCCATTTAACTGACATGAATGAAAAGATGAGTGTAATACAACTAACCATTGTGCCTTTTTTTTTTGCAAGGTACCCTTTACTTTCTATCCCTCTTTCTGACATTTTTTTCCCTCCCTCCATTAGTTTCTTTTTCACACTCTTCTTTCTCCTCCTATTTCTCTGTCTGCTTTACCGTCTCTCTTTCCTTCTTTCTGCCGTCACTTCTTCCAACCCCAAGCATGCGTAGGAAAGGAATGGGCGGGCTGCACGCTTGGTAGGGGGAGTCAATTGCGTGTGCGTATAGTCCAACCTGACGAGAGTCTGCTCTCACCACACATCCAGACACACAATTAACTGTTTTTTGACAGGTGGCGTTCATCTTTTCCTCACTAAAGTAATGGGGCTGTCAGAAGAAGATAATAGGGCCAGGAGCACAGCAGACTCTGCTCCCCACAATCATTCACACTACTGGGAAACAGAAACACTACAGTGAGAGAATGGAGGTACTCAAACACAGTGTCTCAAATCGTGTTCTTCCGTACTCACACTATTTTGAGCGCATAAGTGTGTTCGCACTGACAAATATGGCAACAAGCAGTGTTCTATGAGTAACTGGATCATGTAGTTATGACAGTCAAAAAGTTGAGTTTGAAGCACTGGACACTTCCCACCCTCATTCATTGCCATCCTGGCAACGTAGCGTAAGGGAGGGACCACCAATGTATTTTCAAACTTGTGAAAATGGCAGCTGAGAAAGGAGAACATGTCATCGGCTCTGATGGTGGGCCTAATTTCCATGTCGCGTGAAATAGGGGGCACAAACAAAAAAATAAAAAAGTCATTTTTAAACAAGCCAGCAGATATTTTAGCGGTTGACAATCGTGGTCAGATGATGTCATTTCCAGTAAGTGCACAACGGCCGTGTGAAATTCACACACTGCACCAGTAAGTACATAGTGTTAACAATGTACCACATGGAAGTGTAGTAACGGATGTATCCGAATTGAGACACAGAGAAAGCACGATATACAATCAATATGTAGGAGAGGTAATGTTGGTACACTGTTGTTCAGACCGGAGGCAAGCTGACCTTTCGCTTACTAAGAGGACTTAACAATAAAAGTACATCAAAATTTATTTTAGATGTGTCTTTTTTTTATCCATCATGCTTACATTTTGAAAATAATCAATTTCTCAGATAATCTCCTTTACATAAACTAACCAGCATAAATAAGAAGTGAACTTTTTTTGTGAATGTCATTGCTCAGGGTTTCACTATATTGTTGTACTAGGTGGTAATCCAGTGACCCATATTATTTGTGGACAATAAGTATCTTACATCAATATGCTTTACTGCACAATCAAGCTCAACAATTTCTTTTGATTCACTTTGTCTTAGTTTGTGATGCTTACTTTGGTTTTGTATTACACCTTAGTTTTATTCAGTTTTATTTTTTTAACCCTTCTGTTTCGAAAGAAATTCAAACTTTACATTCATCTTTATAGGGATAACGCATATTTTGGATGCATGTGTAATGACTTTACATTATGTGTTTTTTCTATCTTGACAAAAGGTCAAAAATGATAAATCGATTGTACATGTATAGGTTAAGTGAAGTGCCTTGCAGTACACTGCACACAGAGATACGTTGAGTTTTCACCCCACTGTATCAGGTTGCTACATCATGCCTACAACTAGGACTGCAACTAACGATTATTTTCATTTTTGAATAATCTGCAGATTATGTTTTTGATTAATCATTTGGTCTATAAACTAAGTGTAATTATGAGTCTACGGTTATGTTTTTGAATGTCTTGTTGTCTGACAAACAGTCAAAAACCCAAAGATATTCAGTTTATTATCATAAAGTGACCCTCCCCCTACACACACAAACAAGACCACACAACTCTCCACTAAGTGACAGTATCACGAAAGAAAAATACAGAAAACTATTAAATCTACCATCACATGGGTGAGATTTACATTCACATGGGTCTCTGTGTAGAAAACGCAAAAAACAAGGAATGGACAGTTCCTCATTAAGGGACTGTTCACCTCGGTTACGCACACCTGGTGGCAAGTACTGGTAAGCCTGGAGTCAAATGTGCAAATTAACTTTGTTAATTCTGTGTTCCAGTGGGAAAACAATGGGCACTGAAACTATGTTGTGCAGTATCTGTAGTAGACTGGCTAAAGATCCAAGCTAATGTAAAAAGATTAACTTTATATTTCTCAAAGTGTATGTAAGGTAGTACTAGTTTTATCTGTAGGTGTCACGCCATCTCTCCCATAGCCCTATATGCGCAGCAAGTTTAGTGATCTGTATACTGTAAGCAGTGTTATAGCTAAAGCCTCCTAAAGGACGTTACTTAGAAAGAGAGATATCCACAATCTCTGACGCCATAGGTGTTTTTGCATAATGAGACAGAGCAAGACAGAGACAGAGAGCAGTGCTAGAGATGATGTAGTGCCTGGTGTAACTGCGACTAAGAACTTTAATTTCCTAGCAAATCGAGGTGATTAAATATGCATATGCTTGCCTGGAACGGAGACACCAGAAGCTTGGATAGTCTCAAAAAAGATTCTCTAAGAAGCAGAGGATTTAAATGGGTATGTTGTTTCCACACAGAAAAAAAAAAGTATTTATTTTGGGGGGGGTAATAACGAGGTCGATGTCAAAGATAACATCCTGCCAGTAATATGAAGAACTCTAAGGGTTAAAACTAGACAGTGAGAAGGAAGACAGATTACAATCCATATGAGTTCATACTGTAACCTGGTGTGAATGTGCTTTGGTCACTGCGATGAAAATACAAACCTGAAGAATACGATCTCCTTCCTTGATGCGCCCATCTCTCGCTGCTATACTGTTTGGCTCCACCTGCACAAAAGAACATGGAAATCAATGCTGGCAGGTGGTCAATGTTTAGCTATGTATTCTCTTTTTTTTGGTTTCACTATGAGAAGATACTTATTCTGTCACTGACAACCTCGTATTTTTCATATGATCCAGGTTGTCTTTTTTTCTTGGTGCCGACATGTACCAGTGCTTCTCATTTATCCTGAGTTTAGTAGCTGGTGACTGACACTGACTGAGGTATCATGTAAGTCCTTGACATTATATGAAAGAGTGTAGCTGTCATATAGGAAGCGTGAGTGAAAAAAGAGAGACGACTAAAGTCATTAAAGTCGCAATTGTTTATGGTGCAGACATGATTCTGTTCTAGTTGAATGAAACAACATCTCACATGTTTGAAACTGCATCTCACTGGATATGCATATAAGCCACAACAACACTACAGGCCCTCAACAATCATTTGATAAACTTTGTTGTTTTTTTGCATTGAGATACCAACATGTGGGGGGTAAAAGATCTTAGTGGAAATGAAGAAAAAAAATCACACACTTCCCAAAGTCACAACAAGACTATCCATACATACATTTTAATGAGGGAAATTAGCATTTTGATCCTTTCAAAACATACAAAAATAGATGTGTTCTGCTGGTGGGAGACTGCTTTCACAGTCTGTTGAGGTTCAGGAGGTGCTGGTGTTGTTTGTGGTTTTGCATTCAGAGACTTTGTGCGGTTCAAGAAAAACAGGTAAGAAACCAGGGGAATAGGTGGCAGAGTTCACAGATTTATATACAAGTACATTTTATAAAGGCTGAAAGGAGCTAAATATACTGCATGTCTTTGTAATTCCGCCATTTATACCTTTATGGCTGATTTCTAATCCTCATAGCAGCTCTTACTTGTCACACCCTTTGTGTTCGTAATGGGATTGAAATTGCACCTGCAGTCAGATTTAACATTTTTCTGATTCAATTTGTTGTGTTTAAAGACCTCATAATTCCACCATTCATTCAGGTTTATCTCAAAAAGTGCAATATTTAGTTTTTGAATTTTAAAAAGAATCTCTGTGCAGTGTGTTCCCTCTTTGTTTTGTGTGTTTGGTATTCAGAGGGGTACACTAAAAGGGAGAATGTGTCATCTAACATACTGTGGTGGGGGAAAGAGAAGGCTGTCGCTCAAAGCTAATTAAAAGCCTCGATTAAAACACGTTAAAGGAGGAGGAATGAGAATGGCAGGACGGGAATCACATTTCAAACCTGACTTCCTCTTTGGCCATGCGTGGCTCATTCTCAGTTGATATTTGACTGGCAAACATTTTTCTCTCTTTCCTCCCTAATTCAGTTCGACTTGCTCTCCACATCAGTATGTAAAGATGAGAATTCAAATGGGATTTCATGCCATCTTTTTAATAACTTCCTGCTCCAAAGGAAACAGACTGTTGGGCCCTTAGTCCTATCAGACTTTGTCGGGGAGAGGTTCAGGGCTTCTCGAATTCATAGCATTTTATTTTACAGAACAGTGATTGTGTGGCAGGAGGAACCAATTACCATCAAGTCCTCAAAAGAAAACTGTTAAATGTGCCAACAAGGTGTAACTGTTTTTTTCTGCTCCTACCTGGCTGACATAGATGCTAGTGTCCTCATCATCGTCGGTCCTGTAGCACAGTGTCAGGCCAAGCTTCTCCTGGCTGTTCTGCCTACACAGTTCCACCTCCTGTTACACAAACAAACCAGTAATGTTTATAATGTTATGCCTGATATGAGCCTACATTTTTTTCCAGTGGATTGGATGGATTCCAAAATCATATCATCTGAAGCCTGGGATACATTTCTGTATTGCAGATGAATTGATATCACTCTTGGAAGGTCCAACTTGATATTTATGGTCTTCATTACCATTTTAGTCACTTTGGGAATGTTTTGTTATCCCACCTTAATAAGTGAGTGAAACTGATTTAGGCAAAGGGGATCTATGTTCTTTTTCTGCTGATGCACAATATCTCTCATGCTCTCCTTTTTACACATATACACACATTAATTCTACAGGTATGATGACTGTTGCATAATGCATCCCCAAGCCCCTAACCCTAACCTTCACATAAAAACATATAAACTACTACAAATGCAACTATATATGAATAAATCAAGCTATATTTGCCAGGAGTGGATAATGGAGGAGAAACAAAATAATTATTTACATTGAAGTGAACGTTTAGCAGATACATTCAAAATACATTTTTTTACTTTATGTTGATTAAAAATGTTAATTAGAGAAGCATTATTTCTTAATATTACTGTTAATATTACACTTGTGCAAGAGAAAGGGCATTAAACCTGCATTAACTGATTTTTTTTGACCACTTAGGGGCAGCCCAACAAGCTCTAAACACACCATTGAGGTACGAACAACTTATAATGTTGATGGGTATGGTGAATGTGTTAGCAACAGCTGCCTATTTGCACCTCCAGCAAGAATGTAGCAACATTAGTGTCCATTTGGACTCCAATATTCACTCTTGTTATTCTAACAACTCTTGAGTGTATGGACGAATTACTGAACAGGCCTACTGGGCACAGGCCCCGGGGCCCTGGGTCAGGGCCTCTGTTTGAAGTAACTGTTAACATTTCTTGTTGGGAAATCAATCAAACGACTACAAATAGATGCAAAATGACCACAGAGAGATACAAAACTATCACAGGGATACAAAATAATCAAAAAGACACAGGAATTAACCAAAATAAACACAAAACTAGCACAAAGAGAAACAAAACATGTACAAAGAGATGCAAAACGACCACAAAGGAACCCAAAACTAACAATAAAACTGAAACAATTAGCTTAAAATGACTAATGTTCTGTAGTGCTGAGGAGAAGTCCGTTATATGTAGTCATTTTTTGTAATTTTTAATATAAAAATATTAATTTGTGCACCTTTAAGGATAACTAAAAGATGAATTTGGAAACCCTATCTTTGGAAACCCTATCCTAGCACCTAAATTCTGCAATTTAGGTGCTACCAAAAGCTGCCATTTGGAAATCAGATTATCAGCGATGAAGGTTTCTAATCAAGTATGCAGCACATACACATAGACTGAGGAAGCATTCAGTTCCATATCGGTTTAGTCCCCCTGAGTCTTGGTCTACTTGTTCACCTACACACACTCTGCTGCTCCATCTTCCCCCAGATTGAGATTTAGAGCTATAGCAGTCACCACATTACAACTCAACCCAGCCAAATGAATGTGCACACACACACACACACACACACACACACACACACACACACACACACACACACACACACACACACACACACACACACACACACACACACACACACACACACACACACACACACAGAGAATAGAGGGCACCACAGCACACTGTAAAGTAAATGATGTAGAGAGAGTACACTTTACTGGCTTTCATAACCTGCAGTATAACACATTCCAGTGCAATGTAAATAAAACACACAAACACACACAGGAGCACAGCTGCAGCTTGTGTTCTATACATCAATGAAATAAAAGTATAACCCTGAACTCAGCATGTGGCAACATAGAGGGCAGGTCTTTGATGGCTATGTTGATGGTATTTTACTAACTGGTCCCCTCCCACAGGAAATTTTCTCTAAATTTACTCCGATTTGCTACTGTCTCCTTTTGATCTCTGCTGTGTATAAACGTAATCACATAAAGATAACTCCAGGGGTAATCTTTATTAACCCCATGCTGCCAAATTCATTTCAGCGCTGTGAAGTTGTAAAAAGAGGGGTGGGGGGTAGACCGTGGGGTAGGAAAAGGGGATGAAGGAGGGGGAATTAAGCCCCAACCCCCTTTTTTTTCTGTCATGGGAAACAACGATAGCAGAGATTGACAAGGGCAGTAATTAATTTCTGTGGCATTTAACCCCCTGTGCAAACAGCTCTGACCTTCAAAGGTTTGGGTGTCTTAGGAGTTTATAATATTGTAACACAGTGCACTTACTACTCTTGACTACCCACACTCCACCGGGTGATTTGTGCAAACCCTGTAGGTGAAGGAACAGCAGCGCTAATGTCAGCACACATTGGGTGGTACGCTGGGTTTTACTGAATTACTGGAGTCAGTTGTCGTGCTGTGAAGCTCACTACTGGACGGTCTCCAGATGTGTGGAGCTGTGGGTGCTGAAACTCTAGAAAGGCTCAATTGGTGATGATTGGATCAAAATCTGTGCCACTGTGGAGTTTAAATTATGGCACAGCAGTGACGCCTAAACTAATTTCATGTGACTTACAATCACATGTACTGTGACAATTCTTAAGTTATTGTATGTGGTAACCAATCTTAAATTGAAAACACCACATTTACCACATGTTATTATTGTATATGAGAAATAAGGACATATTGTCAATAGGTGGCATCCTGTCTTTTAGAGCCACATCAAACATCTGTTAGTAACATTTCAGTCTAATACGCACTTAGCAGTTATTTCGTGTTTCATTCACAAGAAATTACTGCTGAGCCTAATGTTCACTGGCTCATTGTTTCCATTTTGCAGAGATGATGGCATCCTGTCAGCTGTCACTATTTCGTGGCCACAGTCTTTAAGGCACAGTGATGATAATTCAGTGAGTCAGGAAAAGTTTGAAATTGATTTATAAGGAGAGGTTTCCCATTGATATTGTGATTTTGAAAGATGTAAACATTTATCAGGCAGGGAAGGTCTAGCTATTGTTGTAGTTATATAATGGTTATAGTATACCATGGACATTTTAGGACCCTGCATTATTGTCGCCTTTCTCATTAGAGAATAAAGGACTGGTAATCATGGCCTTTGTTGCATTGATTTTGACCATTCTTTTTTTTTTTTTTTATCTGTCTCTATGTCCAAAGTTATGGAAAAGCAAATACTAAATCAGTATCCCTTTACTGGTAGAGCTACTTACTTTTGAGTTTGTCACTATGAGTATAAAATGAGATAAAGTTCCACTTTGTTTTATTTAATACTTGTGAAGACAAAAATCTTTGTCTGTACAAGATTCTTTGTTCTTGTACCATCTTTTAATACTAATATATATTATTTTGGCTTTTGGGGATTAAAAAAATCCAGCATTTGAAGTTTGGCATCCGTTGACAATCTATAATTAAGACCTCTTTATTTTGACTAATTTGGCAAACATTCATCTAGCTGCCACTTCATTAACTGTACTGTGTAACCTGGTGACCAAAGACAGCTTTCATTAAAATCTGCCATTATTAAACATTTCTTTTGCCTGGGAAGTAGATATAAATATTCAAAAGGGGTTAAAAACGCTGAGAATATTATTAATTCCCATTTCATAACAGTATTTTTAGTAACCTTGGAATTGTGATTGTAATTGGAATGGCTTTCTATTCCACTCTGAACTTCATTTTTTACTGTAACAAAAAAAACCATCTGTATATAAAAGTGGTTGCTCTGAAACTTTCTACATGTACTGTCTGCTACTTGGCGATATTATAGTACGGTAGATTTGGCAGAAGCAGTATTATGACAGCAGAGGTACCTATGTGGATAGTCAGTTTGAAGTGATACTAAACCTGTCAGTCAGAAGTAATGTTCCTTGGAATGGCAGCCCTATTCTGCTTCATCCACGAGGAAAGCCATTAGACAGAGGTAAGTGAGGACGGCTGATTTGGTGTATGAATGTCTACCACATGGCGGTGGGAGGTTTTTTTAAACTCTTTATGTGTAAATGTATGTTCGTGTTGTAAAGCCGACCTTGTTCTGATACTACTGTTATTATCACACACAAGTCCTCCGCCCCCGCTCCCATTTCGGACCCACATAGGAGTCTCCAGATGATGCTGTGAGGTAAGGCCACAGCTGGCAGCAGAGGAATCCTAATGACCCACAGTGCAGTTCACTGAACCAGGGAGTGCCTATTAAACCAGGTCAGACCACCGACAGTGGCAAACGTCACCCATCACTGTCACGTTGTATGACCTCAAGGTCCACTGTCTGCATGATGCATCTGTTACAATGGAGACACTTGTGGGTGCAAGTCATTGACTGTAAGGCACACACACAACACAGAATGCACTCTTCTGATCACAGCATTTTAGAAGTACACCTCAAAACAAATATGTAGCAGGGCATTACTGAAGAAAAAAAATGCAATGAATAAAACAGGGGGCAGATTTAATTAATCAAAGTAGTTTTTTTCATGTTTTACATGAACTGAACAACATTTGACCAAATTCACAATATTCACAATTGCTGTTCAGCTTGAAGTGGCTGTCAAAAGAACACAAACATCCCTGAAGGACAGTTCATGATGAAAGGGAAACTAACCACCTCTGAGTGAAGTAGAATGGCCTTCCCTCTTAAATCCTGGGACTGTGCTTTGCTGCACAAAACAATCTAAAGAGTATTCTGTTTTGACAAGGGGCAGCCAATTTTCTTTTATTATTGTGGAAGGCAATTTTTCTTGTATTGTTACAGGACTTGTGCGCATCATGTCAGGGCTAGCCTTGGATTATCTCCTGGGATTTTGTATTACTGACAAAATGGTGGCCTCATACCCCACTGCATCATTGGAAAAAATTAAGCCTGTTCAATCTGGTTACAATAGCTTGGAAAGCCACAAACGATCCAATGAGCATTTCTCTTGCACAAGTGTTGTGCCACATCTACCCTGGGCTTCCTATGAGTTTGATACAGCATCATCACAGTTTGATCCTTCATTGGAAAACTGAACAGTTGTGCATGTCACTATTAAGCTACCAGTCAATGGAAGTCATTGCTTTCAGCAAAGTTTACTTTTAAAATGTATGAAATACCACATGATGGGTATTTTGTAGGATGATTCCAGTATTTAATTTTGACTACTTTAATGCCCCAAAAATATATATTGTACTGTCCCAGTATGAGTCCAGTATGAGTGCAGTCACTGTACCTCATATTCATACTCTTCAGTCCTCTCCACCTCTGCTGGGGTGTTAGACAGGTACTCTGGACATTCATAGAACTCATGTTCCATTGTATGGATGGAATGACAGCTAGAGAGAAAACAGAAGAAAAGTTACTTATGTTAAAGATCATCACTGCATGATCTCATATGCATGTGCCAGGTGAGTGAAATGCCCAATGGGGGTCCAGTGCAATGCAAAACAGAGTAGGGTTACATCAGCCATGCATTCCAATTAGCTGAACAGCACCACACAATTAACGCCCTACTAAATATACAGTGAATATCTTCAGCATAATTATTTAGATCCTAAAAACATTTACTGGGACTTAAGGATAACTGTGCTTTTCTACATTTTCTTCAGATCATTTGGAGTATAGCAGCTGACTAGCAAATATCCAGGCCATTTTTTAATTGATTCTGTAGGCAATATAAGGCCTGTCTAAGAACTTTTCACTTTTTGCGTTGGATAATTAAGGACTGATATTTTGCAAAGGGATTAATTTTTGTTTATTTGACTTGAAAATCATAAATGAGTCTTTCAAATCTATTCCAACAAGTGCATCACCAATGAACAGCCTGCTCATGTTTTTACAGCATTGATAAAATGAAATAATTTTCTTAATTTTTGAGACACCGCATTTTGAATTTGAAGTCCTAGTTGTTAGTTAAGGTGTCCGAGACCCCGAGTGTTTTGCATTTGTTTGTCATGTGTTTCTTAATAATGCTTATCTCATTCTGCAACAAAAATCTGAACAAGCAATGTAGACACCAACCATCCCTGCCATAAAAGCCATGACCTCCTCAGTGTCACCATGATTACTGCTGCTCCATAATCATTGACCAACATTGGCAGATTTGTAGTTTTGTAGGGCAAATTGATTACATTTGCTGCCCAGCAAAGCCCTATAAATAGCCACACAATGGATGTAGCGCCAGAATGCCAGCTCTATCAGCCCATTGGCTTTTAATCGCCCAGCAAAAGCTCCCATTAAAGAAAATGGATGTAGCACACAGAAGCAATTATTGCATGCGAGTTTGGCCCTGCATAATGATATCACAGGGACAAAGTACTTAGCTCTGCTGGGGTTATCCACACAATGATACAATTGCTTAGGAACTACCACGAAATGAAAGAGAACAATGTCCAACCTGTCTGTGTCATCTCAGTGTGTACCATTAACACTCAGTTACCTTTCAGTAGATAAGTGGACGGTTAAAACTTTATGCATTGGCTAAAATTGTAGATTAAGTGTTTGTCCTCACCTGTCAGACAAAAGGAAGGGACAGATATCAGGGACAGGGGGGGTAGCGGGCCGAAGCTTGGCCAGTGCCATGATGTGCTCAAAGGTGATGTCTGTTTGCGTGCAAACGTCGACGACACACACATCTTGTGGCGTGCCGCTGTGGTCATGTGCAACAGCCGCCGTTGCTCTGGCGGGGGTTCGCCGGAGAACCTGGACAACAATAGGATCACGCCTGATGGCCTCCACCACTGCCTCGTCATGGTCGACCTTGGAGAAGTCGCGCCCGTTCACCTGGGGAAACGGAGAGCAAAGAGTCACCTGTCTGAGAGATTTTGAGCTTCATCGGGAAATAACCTCATTAATCACATGAACACCCTGTCCTGTCTGTATGATGTTGTAAGTTAAGGTGGAAAGATGCACATCATACTCTGTTCTAACATCTTCAACATCTGAATTTCCTTGTGGCAATGGCGAAAAAATTATAATATATTCTCTCTCTGAAAAGGAGAGACAAGTCAGTCGAAAGGTGTGAACACTCTTTGTCATTTTTATTAACTTTCATATATCTAGGGACGATCTGACAGACATGCATGCTCCTGTTTCACATTCACACCTAGGATCCTCACAGTACCTTTACACATGTCCACAGTGTTTTTCTTTAGTGCACTTTGGCAGTAATTCTTGATTTTTTTTTAACCTACACAGTACAATTTCCCACCAGGTTCAGACATTTTAACTGCTGCCCAGCTAGCCACAAATGTACTTCTGCAACCTTTAGGCTACTGCCAAATTTGCAGAGGCTGTATAATGTACTACATTTGCTGAAGGAGGAAAAACTCCCAAAAGCATGCTTTAATGAGCTCATTTAATCTCTTTCAGTTTTGCTCCAATATTCTTTTTCAAATCAGTCTCATTCAGATGCATTATTTACATGGCATTCTAAACATTAGACACAGGATAATAATACTGATTTAGGCAAATGAGCTGCAAAGTGGGGAAGAGCAGCGGGTGGTAGACCTCGCTCCACTGGGAACATCAGTTTTAGCAAGCAACACCTACTTAATTTGCGATTTAAGGAAAGAGTTACGCCACAGGGGAATCGGTAGAGAATAGGTGTGTAAGACGTCATACTGTCAGCTGTCAACCTGAAAACACACTCATACACCTATGCTTTTAATCCGTCTCTGTTACCATGTCGCTTTGTTTGACCCAATTACAAGCCCTCCGAAAGCCTACGCCTTTGCTTAAGTTCATTTTCAGTCTGTCATTCCCAGAAATTGATTAATTGCATTGATTTTGGATGTCTGAAAGTGTCAAGAGTGTTTTTCAAGGGCTTATAATGTGGATGCATACACCTAATGTCAGCATCATTATTGGGAGAACAGAGTAGAAATATGGATGCATTCATTCTTCTGGTAACAGTATGGTTTTCTTTTGTGATCCCGGTATTGGGTACTGAATGTTACCATTATGTTGGATTTACACATAATTAATTTTTTGTTATTTTTTACGGATGGCACAAGTTCAGAATGTGTTGCAAAACTTTGGCTGCCCATCAGTCCACACCCTATACTGCCATCTGCAGCTATGATGTAAAATTAATGGATGGCTGTTCAAACCTGTGACCTATGATCTTTGAAAAAGTGCAAAGAAAGTTCCACAGCATTTTTAAGTTGTAATGAGGTCCAGATGGACACATTAATCTCCAATCAGAGGGAGGCTCTGGAAGGCAGGAAGTGATTGTGCGGGTACACCTGCCAGTGTGTTTACCTGCTGTTGTTCCTATATTCAATCTGCCTGCTGATGAGCTAACTGGGGGCTGATTAATAGCCAGCAGATGTGACAAAGACTGGGGATAATGGCTCAGAATGCGCAAGTTTTATGTGTTTGTGTGCATCACACATTTTATACATCGTATACACAGAATTTGCAAAGCATCAGGGATAATTAAATCAAAAATGAGGGGATAAAGAGAAGCAGACACATTAGAGAGGTTTTTAAAGCCTTTAGAGCAATGGTGTAGTAACGTCAGCCCTGAGACAATTGAGATGTTGATTGTGCAAAAAAGGTTCAGAATCACAATCATTTATGAATTTCTGTTTTTTATGTCTCATATTTCTTAGTTATATCAGTCATTCTAATTTCTGTTTTTATCACACATAGTCTGCATTAAACCTAATCAGACACAGCGATTCATAATCAAACAATGTCCATACATTTCGTTGAAATATCCTTATTCTTTTGTTCTGTGTATAATCTTTTTCTTTGTGATTTCCTATTATTGTTATATTATTGTTTAATCTTGCAAAGACTACTTCCCCATAGGCATTGTAGTTTAATTAAGACATAGCATGGGATCTTCCGTTCTAGCTGTATGTCTGTGTACAGGGCAAGTTTGCATAGGAGCTATACATGCAAGTGCGACAACTGTACTGAGACGTGTAGGTGAGCAGATTCTATCAATATCGAAAAGTAATTCCATTTTTATTACTAGTTCCTTTTCTCATCACTCAACTGCAGTCCTGTGACCAAGTCAACAGAGAGACAATATCAACTCATTAGATCATCTGATTTAACCCATGAAAGCTCCACAACAACACTAAAAATAGTCTGAGGTCATGGCAGTCCATAGGGACAGCTGTAATGAACCAACAATCCAGTACAGCCTTCATATACCTCTCAAGTTAAAGGTTACCATTGCCAATAAAAATGGTTCCCAGTAGCCTTAAACCAAAGCTTCTTGTCTGTCCAAACACTCCTTCCTGAAGGTCAAGGTTCAAAGTGGCATACTATAGTTTGGGAGGGCTGAATATACTGTAGCTTATGTGATTGTTTCTACTTTGTGTGTTTGGTGAGCGCAGTGTGTGTATGTCATTGGTCTACAGCCTTTTGTGAAATTGTCATTTGCTTGTCATCAGCCCACTTTGTGTGTTTGTTATTATCCTTTGAGATACTTCTTTTTCGTCTTTTTGTCTATACTGGCCTACTGGCAGAGAGCAGTGACTATAGAAATGGTAAGGTTGAACAGAAAGGGTGAGAATGCCAACACAGCTTGGCTAGTTAGCCAAAAGCCTTAATTTTATGAATATAAAAGAAATATTAAAACGTCACATATCATAAGACTTAATTAATAGACAATGTCAAGGGAAAATGCAGTATCTAAACAAAATAAATTATTCTATGATTTAATCCATTTAAATGTGTGATTAAAGGGTATCTCAACCACATCAAATTACATGAATTATTTTAGACTCGGAATGGCAGTTACTGCTAATGTTAATCTGCTAACTTAAACTATCTAGCTACCTTTTATGAGGACTAGTTTTGCTATTTTTTTTTACTTCATCATATTTGGCTCTTAGCTACTGCCTAATTTATGAAACTGAAGCACTAACATGTTGGATCATCAAAATTAAACTGATTTGTGACTTACAAGAAACAGAAAAATGTAGGCAAATGTATATCTAGCTAAGGCTAGCTGAGGCTATATCAATAGCTAGCTTTAACTTCACATGGCTTTCCTAGCTATTAGATGTTTTGAACCAGAGTGCAATAATTCAGTTTTGCTTGGTTTTGTAGCTACCGCAAATGTTTTTTTCTATATTTTCTCAGAAATGACACATTGTTTTTAGCATAACGTTTTTTATATGGTAAATCAAATGTCATAATGTCAGATTCCGGACTCAGTTTTGACAACCTCAATTGTCTCCTCTGTTCGCTTGGACCTCTTGTGCTCGGAAAAATGGATTGTTGAATATGCCTCGATGTTTCACTTCCTGACTCCACACAGACTCTTAAGGTCATGCATACTGGAAACGGTGAGTCTCAGCTACCAGCTATTAATGTAACATTTTACTCTCTGTGAGGCTCCAATTACACACATCACTGCCTATGAAGGGTTACTAGCAGACCATGGTGTGAAAATGGCTGTTACATGTGATGAGACAGGGTTAAAAGTAGCACAGTGAAAGCCAGTGTGGCTTTTAATATGCTCAATAGAGGGCTCATGTCAACCTTTAAATGTGTCACAGGGTTTTATTAGTTGGCCACTAAGATGGCTAAATTTTGTTTCCACTTTTGAATACAAACAGGAATAATAAGGAGAGCCTATAGATTAGAGTGTTTGTTTGTATGCATATTTGTGTGTGAGTTTGTGTGTGTATAGCTGTATATTATGGGTGTGTTTGCTTCTCAGAGATAAGAGTGTGATGGAAACCACTCAACCCCACAGCTAAATCTGACAGATATGGTGTCATTGTGAGCAAATGGAGGCAAACACACACATGTACACACACATGGCTTAAACATTACATCAGCTCCTGACAGACTTAAAACAGCTCTACAGTGCGGTTGTTTCCATTAACCATGTTTGAATGAATAATGCCAATATCTCACAATGAATAGGCTTACAATAGACCATGAAACAATGAGTTGCCAAGGAGAGAGATCCCCTGGCTTTTCAACACCGACCTTGTCTGCCCCAGAGGAGACATGGCGTTCAACATCACCAGCAAGCTGTCTTTGCCCTGATCATGATGTTTCTGAACTTCAGCACAATACAAGTAAGATTGTTTCTACATTCATGGAAACTGGCATATTGTGATGAGTGAGGAAGCGCAGGTGGCGTGCTCAAATAATCTGCCAAATCTCATTTCTCTTTCTCCTTTAGCTGTATTGAGATGATTCAGGAGGCTACTCTCATGTGGCGAGGGCTACCTGTCATAAATGTCTCATTTCAATAATAAAAGTCTCTGACACGCAATATCACCCTAGTGCAGTGGAGGCAAAGGAGATGATGGTTTCATAAATTTGAGTGGCAGGCTGTGCAACTGGTGGGCCAGGCTCGGTCAGCTGAATCACATTGACCCTCGCCTCGCGTGGGATGAGAATACCACGACGCTATTGATGCATGTGTGACAAGCAACCAGAGAAAACTAGCAAAACTGAATGGAGGGGATTGAAATAAACCTTTTTTTACATTGTTAGTTTTCAAACTCTGTCTTTCCAAAACATTCTACTATACTATCAGCTAAGGTTTAACATTATTTAATAGCTCTAAAGTGATTACAAAATGGCCAGTTAAGGGTTTAGAGGCAAATTAATGCAGTTAGTTTGGTTAGCAAGTTGCCTTGTAGGCAGTTCTTTATGTGGTTAGCTACAGTCGCTAATCCAGGGAGCTAGTTTCTGTGTTTACTTTTGGTTGGACTCTGAGACAAGTTTATATGGAAAGCTTTAGGAGGCTTGCACTGCTTTCTCTAATATGTTGTCTTCCTGGGGTTTGCATTTCCTGACTCTGCTCAACAAAGTTGGCGAGTGCTACGTCATCATCTCCCATTGTTAGCCAACTTCTCCCAGTTACAGTGCAGAAATTTCTCTTAAAGTTACAGAACTTCAGTACGGCATGGTTTTGTAAGATAACATGCTATTTTTCAAATCAATACATTTTTTGTGGAACAAAACTTATAAGTGAAGTTTAGTTTTCTCATGGCTTCCAGGTGCTCTGAAGTTAGTCAAAAAGAATCCAACTCTCATTTGACCTCTCACTTACTGTACAATTACAACATCTGCCATTTCAAAAGAGTTAGATAATCCCACAGCTTTAAGACATGGCCAAGAGTGGCTAAAATATATAATTTACTGTAATAATAGCCAATTTTAAGCTTTAGTATGACGACCGTCTGGAGTAAGTGACTGCAGTTATGTCGTGATATGATTCATTTTAACCTATATTTAGCCGGATTTGCTGTGAGTCCTACCTTGTTGATATATTTCAGCGCTCTTGTACTTGACCAGAGCAACCACAGTCTTGTAGTTTTGGCCAGTGACCAGCTTTGCTGGAGCAGCTGGGGGTGGGCTTAAGGGCACCTTTGTGTGCTTATGGACACCTACGTAGCTGTTCGTGGAGGGAAATGCGTGCATTGTGGGACTGGACTAGAATTGAAACCAGTTTCAGATAAATGCAAATCCTTCTCTGTGGCACTTTTTTTCAGATTTTAAAAGATTCACCTAAGGATTAGAAAAACCCTGACTCAATTTTAAAAGTGCATAAGGAGTTAGTGAGATTTCACCTCTGTTTGTATTTTTAGCCAGGCTTGTTAGTCTTTTCCAGTCAGCGACTGTTCACTATGCATTGTAATCCTATGCTGTTTTACATTTCTGTATCGCACCAATTAATCAAAGTGACAAGGTATTTAATGAGAGGCAATTAGAGTGTTAACAAAAATGCAAATCAGATGTGGAGACTGTAGGAGAGAGAGAGCAAAAAGATGTGTTTGTGTACATAGTGGCAGTGGCGGCTTGGGATGTGTGTATGTGTGTGTTTATGAGTGTGTATGTGTGTGTATGTGTTATAAGCTATGGCAACGGGTTCAAGGAGATCCCACTCAGTGCTCTTATTAGTTATTCACTGAATTTAGCTCAGCTCTCCCTGTCTGTATTTATGTGCTCATCTGCACCCGTGATTGCATCTATGTCTATGCTTGCGAGTATGACTACAAGTTGTAATGAGTGTCCTTCACAGTTTTTCACAGACATGGGCGCCTGCACAACAGGCGAAAACAACCAATTAGTTCTGCATGAGGAAGACCACATGACAACATGAAACGTGGATTAAATAGCTGCTGTCTGGATGGATGTTAAATAGCCCACTCAGGTCAATCCCTTCTACATCACACAACGTCTGTGTGCAGTAGATTAGACTGTGTTTCCTGAAGGAATGGCTCTTCACAGTGCTGACTTATTTTAGCTTTTAGATCTTAGCTTCAGAGTGAGCGCTAAAAGTTAAAAATGTATGAACTTTTAACTAAAGTGTAGTGCGCTTCAAATAATCTTTCAACAACGGCAGAGGCCAGTGCTTCCACCATGTCCCCTGTTCAATAACACCTGCTAAAAGTGACAGGCTTGTGTACTGTCCTTCAGCTGGTTATCCTGTATTCAAGCCCCTCATCATGAAGCGTCTGCAAGACTGAAGTGTCCTTCAACAAGAGCAACTCTGCTGCTCTGCAACTGATCATACGCTGCTACCTCCCTGTGGAGGACTAAAACAAAATATTATCTCCAACATTTCCCAAAACCCTTTCAGACAATCTTCATAATAAGCAGACATTTTGGTGTGTCTGTACTAACTCAAAAAGCATCATGTCCTATTTATGGCTACGGTGCATTTTGGGGTATTGATGTCACTACACTATTGCTGGGTTGATTGCCATTTTGCGCCACTGTGCCAGTGACTCCTTTAAAACATATAATGTCCTCCCACTACCCCTCTGAGCCAAATTATCCCCCATGAAATCAAAAGTAGGATCAATACAAATACTAATTGTATTAATACACTGCCAATACTAGCAGATGATAAACAATAGTTGGAACCCGTCAGTTACGCTTGAAATACATCACATTAATATTTGAATTACCTTAACTGGGATCTCTTGACATTCAGAGCTGAGCAGCAGCTTGTCCTGCCAGTCTGTGAAATGACAACATTTGCTAACGTTAGCGAACGTTAGCTCAGCAACTATCAACAGGATCAGTTTAGATGATATTGGATATCATCCGCTTTAATTATTAGTTGTAATTTGCCAGCAGTTTCTCATTATCATCAGAAGTGGAAAACTACATTAGCTTTAGCTTTACAGATTATATTATTATTATCCGTAACTAAATTTTAACAACAGTAAATTGGTCTTGTTGTCTAGAAACAGAGGAATTTTGAGGTTGACTGAATACTACTAAAATAGATGTCAGTGGCACAGGTAAGTCCTTAAGTGCTTAAGAGTAATTTTCTTGCCCTATTTTTCATCCATTTTATTTTTTAATCTACTAAAAATTCTCATTTCTTTAGTGTAATTGAATCAAAATTACTTATATGAGTAGTACATGTCTAACAACAATTCCTGTGTTATTTCAATATTTCTTAGCACTAAACGGGTGTACAATTTTCACAGTATTGTTCATTGCTCCGCTAACATGGAGCGGTGAGCCCTTAGAAATGTACTAAAGGGCCCATTTGACCCCCTCACACACAATCCAAGCTCAAATACTGCTGTTGGTGGGCACATTTCTCATTTTTTTTCTCCTTTCTGCATGTATTATGTTAACATTGACATGGACATCATTGCTTAAAAGAAGCCACAAAACTAAATGTTTACAGTTGATTTTTTTATGGCAGCATGTGTATGTCTCTATTTTCCAACTCATGGATTTTTGATCTGATTTTATTAGTACTTTTATTTCTCTCATTCTCCTCTCTGTGGAATGTTTTTTCTTTGTCTTGCTTTCTACGTGTTTTTTATTCCTTTTTGTCTGTCTTTGTCACTGTAAGTCAGCCTATTTCATTTCGATTCAGTGGGTAAAAAAAAAAATCTTTATAGCCAAAGCACTTTAAAATCAGACACTACATCACATTCTGTTTCTCCCCATCTGGTTTTTGTGTGTGTCTCAAGGGTTTTCTCCCCTCTTGCTTTTTACATGTCTATCTTTCCCCACCCCAGCATAACACCACCAGCGGTAGAGACACGCATGCAGACATCAGAGACTGTTGACTTGTGACTGTCATTCCAAGCAGCCATTTCTGATGTAAGTAGGGGGAAATCAAAGGTTATCA